>NC_057806.1:88654588-88954588 GCF_018294505.1 Triticum aestivum | reverse complement strand
CAGACCAAAGATGTAATGGTGTATGCTCGAGGGATCAACCACGAATAAGACAACATTACGAGCATCGTTGGTACTGATTTGATTTGACGATAGCCCACACTCAAATCAAAGGATTGATAAGACAATAGGTCCAGCAACTGATCACAGGGACCAATCGATGAAGATATCATCTTTCTTCAACACACACTACACAAGAATATCCCTTTGGAACGAACTAAGTCAGGCAAGCTTTTATCTTCCAACTCTCCAAGTTGTTGTCTAGCTTAACCAACTAGCTCAGGGATATCTAACACCGATTCTTGGAGAGAAGGTGGTTCACAAGAAACCAACTTGATCACGAGCTCAACATAACAGTCAGGGAACAACCTGGTAATACTTCCGAGAAGATATTCGGAAAATCACGAACCACCGGTATGTTACTAAGCTCGAGAACAATCTCGCTTTTGAGGGCAAGACGATATGATCAAATGAGTGAGGACTTGACAAGATCCTAACTCATCAATCGAAGGGTGCACCGAAATAAGGACTAGGTAGCACGATCAGTCTTAGAAGGATGATTCAAAAACCAACACGCTAAGAATGAAATTATTATCCTTTAACTGCCAAGCAACGAGGTTGCTGGGAGTATTGATTTCACACATCACAATTCATTTGTCGGTATTCCGGTTGCATCAACACGAGGGCCGAGGAATGACTAATGATGGTGAGAAGTATCACTACGTCAAAATTCATGAGAGTTGGTGCAGTTCTCATGACAATTCTGACATAAAGCGGGTAATACTCCAAGGTAGAACAGAACCAAAAGTTGGATTGGCATTTGATCTGCGGCATACAACTTCTTTGACTCAATCCTGGATATGGAAGAGGTACTGGAGTTTGTTTCTCCTAGTCATTCCGAACTAGAACGGCTTGACGGACCACAAGAATAACGAGCATCGGTGAACACGAATGCACGACATCAACTTGACTATCAACTGCTGGACAAGGGTCAAATACAACTACAGAGGGACAACTCAAAAGAACATATGATTTCCTGAGTTGTGGATGCATGGTTTATCATGTCGAACGAAGTTCAACATATTTCTTCCGGATAACCCATGTAGAAAGGTAGAACTGGCAGAGCCACAATATATAATGGAGAACTCATCAAGAGCACTCTGGTTGTGATCGTTCAGTTCAACGAGGAACTTCTGCCATAAGTAGTTCATGGTATTTGGAAGAAGAAGATACCACGGACTTCAAGGACTATCGCAAAGGTTACTAATAACCTAAGGGAGCTAGCAATTACTATCAACATGAAGTAAGTAGGGTGGATCTCGGGTTCAAGAACCCAGGAATAGAATACCTACTAACTAAATGGCATCGCGGGATGCTTTCGATAATGACGGCCAGAATCATCACACTGGGAACACAAAACATGGCTAGACTACTAGATGATCCCCTGAGACACCTAGGGTCATAATAATAACTCCAACATAAAGGTCGAGGCAGTAGAATACCTCAACTCAACAATTAGTGTGATTGAGCTGGCATAAAGGAACATCGAAACCTGAGGGAAAGGATTTGCAAATGCATCAGACTATTTAGAAACATGGAATGACTCGGACAGCATAACGGCTGTAAATGCTCAGAAAAGATTTGAGACATTCACAAAAATGGTGGCATAACCACTCAGAGGCACAATATCAAGGTCTCGAGATCAACAGTTAACATACAGAAGTACTAGGAACTGAAACGAGGCTTAAGTCCAACAATCTATAAGTCTACGGATTAGAAACACGTGATCCTGATAGAAAGAAGAGATAGCTTAGTTCTTAATCCCCATAGAAGAGAAGATGATGACTCAGATCAGAAGGCCATGAGGTATAAGGAGTAAAAAGAGCCTTACGTTCCATCCCACAATCAATTCCCCTACATATAACTAAAGAATTTCTAGACTCAACATCGACCAGTTTGGCTTGGTAATCCTACAGGCAGTCAAGCTCTGATACCAACGCTGTCAGGACCCCGACTCAATGCCACATCGATCTAGCATGTAACACCTCATATCACCTTGCGGCCTCACGCACGGTATTCCCACGGGTGTCGCCTTACCTTTGCCCGGGACCGTTTGCGCCTTTTGGCACACGTATATGACAGTGTCGCTAGCATCCATATGATAAGGAGCCCGGGCTGACATGGCTAGTCGTAAACCCAAAGTGGCACAGACTTACAGGGACAGGCATCCATGACCCAGCATCGAACGTGTCGGTCATCAGCGAGTGAATCCAGGCTGTAGCACTGGGCTAGCAGGACTCCGGTGAACCGGGCTGTAGCGGGCTAACAGGACTCCGGTATTCATCGCGTGACATTTCCCCGAAGGGACAGACACAGGAACGAAGAAGGACACATGCCGGCCAGCCTAAGTGTTCCGGAGCAGTAGCAAGCTACCATGGCTCGGTGGAAACACTAGGAGACATTTCCCCGTAAGAGAGGCTACTAAAGATAAACAACTAGATGGTCAGATCCCACACATACCAAGCATTTCAATAACATACACACAATATGCTCGATATGTGCAAATACAACATGGCATCACAACATGACTCTACGACTCAAGTAATTTATTCAATAGGCTCCGAGGAGCGAGATATTACAAACATGGGTCTCATGACCCAACAATCAGAGCATACAAGTCAAAGCACAAACGGAAGCTATCATGTCTGAGTACAGACAACTATAAATGAAAAAGGCTGAGAAGCCTGACTATCTACCAGATCCTGCCGAGGGCACAAGATCGTAGCTGAGGTAACAAGCTAAACGTCGAAGTCCACGCGAAACTACTAGTGAGACCGAAGTCTCTCTGCAAAAACATAAAATAGGCAAACGTGAGTACAAATGTACCCAGCAAGACTTACATCAGAACTAACTACATATGCATCATTATCAACAAAGGGGATGGTGGGGTTTAACTGCAGCAAGCCAGCTTTGACTCGGTGGCTATCCTGAACTACGACTGCAAGCGACTCTTTTGAGGTGGCGCACACGAGTCCACATATTCACCATATCAATACACCACTATGGATCCGCTCCCGTCTCCCTACGAGAACGCCATCCATAGCACTCACGCTTATCTTGCGTATTTTAGAGTATCCACTTTCACTTGTCTATGAACTGATATAAGCAACCCAGAAGTCCTTTTCCGCGGACACGGCTATTCGAATAGATCATATTAACCCTGCAGGGGTGTACTTCTTCACACACGCTCTCACCACTTACCGCCGTTTACACGACATGTACTCGGCAACCTTCAAGCGGAAGCCCAACGTGGGTGTCGGCCACGGCCTACCTAAACACTCAAGTCTCTAGTCCAGGTTTATCGCCTATTCGGGTTCCATCCATGAGGAGATCCGGCCGGAGTTTCGCTCACAGCCCCAAACGATGTGAACAGGGTTCCGTGACACCAAACGGGCGCCCGGTTACCCGGCCACGTGCCTACCGCATCACAGCCCACCCCTACGGTCAGCGCTGCGCACGGCCTCCAGCATACTACAAACACCAGAAACTACTTGCAACTCCTGGACAGAGGACAAGGGTGATTAAGAAGCCGAGAGGGTCCATTGGTTTCGGGCCCAATGCGTGGTAGTAGCTGAATCATGGATCACAAACACAGAACTCAGTTCCTGAGGACGGCTGCAATGAGACAACCCACCATGTACTCCTACATGGCCTCTCACCGCTACCTTTACCAAATCGTGTTCACACACTTAGCTCACACACCGTAGGACATGTTCACACACCTCTGATTCATCCCGATGAATCAGACCTGACTCAACTCTAAGCAGTAGCAGGCATGACAAACAAGCAAGAATGAGTAGGCACAACAGGGCTCAAACAACTCCTACTCATGCTAGTGGGTTTCATCTATTTACTGTGGCAATGACAGGTCATGCAAAGGATAAAGGGGTTCAGCTACCGCAGCAAGTAACAGATGAATCGTTGTTGTCCTAATGCAGTAAAAGAGAGCAGGAGCGAGAGAGTGGGATTGTATCGGAATGAACAAGGGGGTTTTGCTTGCCTGGCACTTCTGAAGATAACATTGAGTCTTCATCAGTGTCAACGATCACAACGTCGGAACATCGTCTACCGGGAGGGAACAGATACCGGCAACAAAGAAGAAATACAATCAATGCAATGCACAATATGATGCATGCTCATGACATGGCAATATGAATGTGTTTTGAGCTAATGCAACTAGCAACAGATTAAATGAAGTTGGTTTGAATACAAGATTCAAATTCAAACTCCATATGTGATTATTCAAATGCCATTTAATTGATTTGTGCTAAACAGCAGCTATAAGTTGTTCTAACATGCATGAAAATGGTACAGATGGATTCCTTGAATTTTTCTGATAATTTTTCATATATAATTATTTAATTTGGAGTTACGGTTGAATTTCTATGAATTTTTGAAGTTTGTGGTATTTTCTGGAATTTTTCAGAATAAGATAAATCCAGAAAATTGCATTATTGCGTCAGCATGACGTCGTTGTGACGTCAGCAGGTCAACAGACCGAGTCCAGGTCAAACCTGACGTGTGGGGTCCACACGTCAGTGACTAACTAACTAACCTAATTAATTAATGTTAAATTACTACTAACTAAAATGTCAGTTGAGTTAATTAGACTTAATTAAAAAGACTAATCTAGGATTAGCTGGGCCAGGGCCCACTTGTCGGCGACCCAGGGGAGGTCAAACCCCTGGTCAGCCGAGGCTAATACGCCGGCGGCTCGTCGCCGGCTACAGCAGGCGCGGCGGAGGGCTCGGGTTAGCTCCTCCGGCCACCAAAACGACGGCGGAGAGGCTCTACGAGATGCCCAGGCTCGCGCGCATCCATTGCGGCCAGAGGCAGCAGCTGAGGTGCACTACAGCGACGGCGGCGATGGCAAGTGCGGCGGCCGGAGCTACGGGTTCGAGCGGGGCGAGGCCACAGAGGACGGGAGGGATGGCTAAGGGGCTCACCGAGCTCCTGAAGATGCTAGGAGCACGGTGCCGTGCTCGGTTTCGAGCCTTACTGGCTGCAGTGACGGCGGCGACATCGCCGGCGGCGTGGAGTTCTCGGCCAAGACGGGGCTATGGCCTAGAGGTCGAAAGAGACCAGGGGAGAAGGGGAAGACGACTCGGGGGCTCACCGTGAGTCCGTTTGGAGGGTCAGTGGGCTCGAGGGCGGCCGGAGTGCAGCGAATCGACGGCGACGATCTCCGGTGGCTGACGAGGGGAACGGTAGTGCTTGCGGTGTCCAGGGGCTTCCGGCGTCGGGCGGCTCGGTGAGGAGGAAGAGAGGGACGAGGCGGAGCTCGTGGGTGTGTCGGAGAGGCTCGGGGATAGCTGCGGCTACGGCTATGGTGAACGGCGGCGGCGGTGGCGCTCGGTGGTGAGAGGGAGAGAGAGCAGAGGAGGGGAGAGGGTGCAGCGAGTGAGGGAGAGGAGCGAGGGGACACGGGGCATCGTCGTGGCGTCGCTAGGAGGGGCCGGGGAAGAGCCAGGCAGGCAGGGAGGGAGGAGGTGGCCGGCGCGGGGCGGCCACGCGCCTCCGTCCTTCTGGCGAGGGAGGAAGACGACAGGGAGGAGGCGGTGGTGGGCTGGGCCGCTGCTGGGCTGCACAGTGTTGGGCTGCGGGTGGGCTGCCAGGTAAGCTGAGGTAAGTTCTCTCTCTCTGCTTTTATTTATTGTTTTCTATTTTGTTCTGTTTTGTTTTGGTTTAGTAAAAATACTAAACCATTTTATAAAATCCTGAAAATAGTTATGTGGCTAGAGTTAAAATATACCAAACCACATAAAATGTTCCAGTAATTATTGGACATATATTATTTATATATCAAATATATATCCAATGCAAATAGCTATTTATTTAATTCAAAAGGCCCAAAATAATTAACTCTGAGATACCAAAAATATTGTTTTGAGTTTTTCCTCTTTGCAATATTTTCAGAGGCTAAGAGGAACATTTTCTTGGACTTCTTTGAGGAGATTTTAATGTTGATCATTTTTAGAAGGTTTCTGAAGCTTTGAAAATTCCTCAATTCAAATTTCATTTGAATTAAAACATGATGCTCACATGAGGTCTAGCCTAGTGCATAACAGGACCAGGGATGTGACACACATTGTGCACATTATGATGATGTCCTACCGAGTGGGCCCAGAGATACCTCTCCGTTTACACGGAGTGACAAATCTCAGTCTCGATTTGTGCCAACCCAACAGACACTTTCGGAGATACCTGCAGTGTACCTTTATAGCAACCCAGTTACGTTGTGACGTTTGGCACACCCAAAGCACTCCTACGGTATTCGGGAGTTGCACAATCTCATGGTCTAAGGAAATGATACTTGAAATTAGAAAAGCTTTAGCATACGAACTACACGATCTTGTGCTAGGCTTAGGATTGGGTCTTGTCCATCACATCATTCTCCTAATGATGTGATCCCGTTATCAACGACATCCAATGTCCATGGTCAGGAAACTATAACCATCTATTGATCAACGAGCTAGTCAACTAGAGGCTTACTAGGGACATGGTGTTGTCTATGTATCCACACATGTATCTGAGTTTCCTATCAATACAATTCTAGCATGGATAATAAACAATTATCATGAACAGTGAAATATAAAAATAATAACTAATTTATTATTGCCTCTAGGGCATATTTCCAACAGTTCGGACTTCTCACGCCGTATTGTGGGGTATGCTTGAGCCCCTAGTGTATTGGCCGTACCAGAGTGTACGGGTGCTGGATGTCACGAATGAACATATATATATATAAAGAAGAATGCAATAAAAGCCTTAATGCAATGCATTGTTTATTAAAAAACGTGCGTTAGAGCAGAATGATACAGGTAGTGCGATAAGCAAAAAGTAGGACTATGTCCCCTCGAAGGGCAAGCCGAGGAATAATATTAAAGCAAGTATTTCAGTCATTATCGAAATGCACCTGGGAGTTCCGTGGTGTGACGTAGCTTTCTGCCTCCTTGGTTGCTGCATCATGTGTTCGGCAATCATGCTGCCGGACAGGGTTTCCAGAGATTAATGTCCTGAAAGAGAGAAAAATAACAAAGCGGGAAGCCCCTAGTGCGGTTTAAGTCGCGTCTTGGGGCATGCCGTAGTTGTGCCCCCTCCCTACCTGTGCCCATGGTATTTTTAATGCGTAATTATGTATGTGTGGCACGAGTTTCGCCGTTTGGCTTGGACCGGGGTGGGGGCTGCATTGCTATGCATGCTCCGAACGTGCCAGGCGGTCCTGTTGCCGATTACTCCGGGCGCGCTTGAAGGTGTTCGGGTCCTTAAACGCCGAACTAGTGGATTGCCTTAAGAGGCTGCTTTGCGCTTCCGTTGCGAGGGCCGCAGTGTGCTCCTCCGTTCGGAGAGAGCGCTCTGTGGTTCCATTGACTGTAATGACCCCCTGAGATCCTGGCATCTTGAGCTTGAGGTATGCATAATGCGGTACCGCATTGAATCTCGCAAATGCGGTTCGCCCGAGCAGTGCATGATAACCACTACGGAATGAGACTATATTGAAGATTAACTCTTCGCTTCGGAAGTTATCCGGGGATCTGAAGACCACTTCTAGTGTGACTGAGCCTGTGCAATGGGCCTCTACACCTGGTATGACGCCTTTAAAGGTTGTTTTTGTGGGCTTGATCCATGAGGGGTCTATACCCATTTTGTGCACCATGTCCTGGTAAAGCAGGTTCAGGCTGCTGCCGCCATCCATAATGACTCGAGTGAGGTGAAATCCATCAATAATTGGGTCTAAGACCAGTGCGGCGAATCCACCATGACGGATACTAGTGGGGTGGTCCCTACGACCGAAGGTGATCGGACAGGAGGACCATGGGTTGAACTTTGGGGCGTCTGGCTCCAACGCATATACGTCCCTGAGCGCACGCTTCCGCTCCCTCTTGGGGATGTGGGTTGCATATATCATGTTCATTGTCCGCACTTGTGGGGGGAACCTCTTCTGTCCTCCGGTCGGCTGCCGGGGCTCCTCCTCGTCATCGCTATGTGGCCCCTTATCTTTGTTTTCGGCAATTAACTTGCCAGCCCGCTTGACACCCAACAAATCCTATTGGTGTGGTTGGCTGGCTTGTCGGGGGTGCCGTGTATTTGACACGAGCGATCGAGTATACAGTCCAAACTGGACGGGCCCGGAGTGCTTCTTTTGAATGGCTTTTTCCGCCGACCGGGTTTAGAGCCTTTGAATCCGGCATTGACTGCCGTATCCTCGGTATTGTCGCTGTTAATGCGGCGCTTATGTTTGTTGCGACGTGACCTGCTATTGCCGTCCTTCGTATCCAAAGTACCGTGGTTCTTCGATATGTTATTACTGCGAGCCAGCCAGCTGTCTTCTCCCGCACAAAAGCGGGTCATGAGTGTCGTGAGGGCTGCCATAGATTTCGGCTTTTCCTGACCCAGGTGCCGGGCTAGCCACTCGTCGCGGATGTTGTGCTTGAAAGCTGCTAGGGCCTCTGCATCTGGACAGTCGACGATTTGATTTTTCTTTGTTAGGAACTGTGTCCATAATTGCCTGGCCGATTCCTCTGGCTGCTGAATTATGTGGCTCAAGTCATCGGCATCTGGTGGTCGCACATAAGTGCCCTGAAAGTTGTCGAGGAATGCGTCTTCCAGATCTCCCCAACAGCCAATGGACTCTGCTGGCAAGCTGTTGAGCCAATGCCGAGCTAGTCCTTTAAGTTTGAGTGGGAGGTATTTAATGGCGTGTAGATCATCACCGCGTGCCATGTGGATATGCAGGAGGAAATCCTCGATCCATACCGCAGGATCTGTTGTGCCGTCGTATGATTCTATATTTACGGGTTTGAAACCCTCTGGGATTTGATGGTCCATTACTTCATCTATGAAGCATAAGGAGTGTGCGGCACCTCTGTACTGGGCTATATCGCGACGCAGCTCTAATGAGTCTTGCCCGCTGTGTTCGGCCCGGCCAGATTTACTTCTGTATCCGGTGTGATGTTTACCGTCTCGCATAGTGGGCGCCCTCGTGATCCATAGATCGATCATGCATGTTTTGCTTTGTCCTCCAATACATCTCGCAGGTCTGGCGTATTTCCCCATGCCTTTTTATTTGAATGGCGTTGGGGTGCAGGCTGAGCTTTTGGCTAGAATGCCTCTCTATCGCGGCCACGAGGTGGCCGATCAGCCGCATCATATGCTTCTTCCTTCAATCGGGGTAGCAACCTGCATTTTGGGTAACTCTTGGAGGGGTGTTCTAGTTTATATTCCTTGGCCGCGAGGACTTCAATCCATCTGTCAGCTAGCAGATCTTGATCAGCTTGAAGCTGCTGCTGCTTTTTCTTAAGACTATTTGTCGTGGCTATAAGCGGGCGCTTGAAGCGCTCTTGTTCGACGAGATCCTTTGGCACGACGAATTCGTCATCGTCGAGGCTTGCCTCGTCTTCGAAGGGGGGCATGTAATTATCATCCTCCGCCTCTCCATCTGCCGCTCTCTCTGGAGGGCTGGCCTCTCCATCGTCCTGTCCTAGACCGTGCTGGAGGGGATTTTTGCCATCTTCGGCACTATCCGGAGTGTTATTATCTCCTGTGCCGGTATCACCACTTTTGCTTTGGCGGGACTTAGAGCGGCGCCGCTGACATCGGCGCTTGGGTTGCTTCTTGGAGGGGTCATCCTCCACTGTCTCGTCGCCATTGCCTTCTTTGGGTGTGTCGTATGATGAGGTGGCTGTCCAGTGCCCTGTGGGCAGTGGTTCCTCTTCGTCTCCCGCATCGTCGTCCATACCGTTGATGTCTTCGATGTCGAAGTCGAGCATGTCGGTTAAGTCGTCGACAGTGGCTACTAAGTGGGCGTTGGGTGGGCAGCGAATTTCTTTGTCATCCGCATCCCAATCCTGCCGGACATAGTTCGGCCAGGATCCTCCTAACAAGGAGAGAGACCTTAATGAGTTCAGTATGTCGCCAAAGGGCGAGTGCTGAAAAATATCCGCGGAGGTAAACTCCATGATCGGCGCCCAATCGGCTTCGCTAGGAACGGGCGCAGGCGGTTCGGAGTCCGTGGCCGGAGAAGGGCCCGGCAGTCTGACAACACGGCTCTCGTGTAGGGTAAGGTCGATGTTCGGCTCGATCGATGCTGAGGGTAAGGCCTCCGTGGCGGGGTCCATCCACTCGTCCATGGACAGCGCAACTGGCTCCAAATTGAGGGTCGGAGCGGCTGCGGGTGCGATCTCATGAACATTGTCTGATGGTAGAGCTAAATCGTACTCATCGTGATCGTGTGACGCACAAGGCAGAGGCTCGAATCCGTCAAAGATCAAGTCTCCGCGGATATCGGCCGTGCAGTTTAAGCTTCCAAACCTAACCTGGTGGCCAGGGGCGTAACTTTCGATCTGCTCTAGATGGCCAAGCGAGTTGGCTCACAGTGCGAAGCTACCGAACACAAAGATCTGTCCGAAGAGAAAAGTCTCATCCTGGACTGCATTGCTATCGATGATCGTAGGAGCCATCAAGCCTAACGGCAACGACACAGAGGAACTCTCAATGAAAGCACCAATGTCGGTGTCAAAACCGGCGGATCTCTGGTAGGGGGTCCCGAACTGTGCGTCTAAGGCGGATGGTAACATGAGGCAGGGAACACGATGTTTTACCCAGGTTCGGGCCCTCTTGATGGAGGTAAAACCCTACGTCCTACTTGATTAATATTGATGATATGGGTAGTACAAGAGTAGATCTACCACGAGATCAGAGAGGCTAAACCCTAGAAGCCAGCCTATGGTATGATTGTATGTTGTCCTACGGACTAAACCCTCCGGTTTATATAGACACCGGAGAGGCTTAGGGTTACACAAGGTCGGTTACAAAGGAGGAGATATCCATATCCGTACTGCCTAGCTTGCCTTCCACGCCAAGTAGAGTCCCATCCGGACACGAGACGAAGTCTTCAATCTTGTATCTTCATAGTCTAACAGTCCGGCTGTCCGGAGACCCCCTAATCCAGGACTCCGACAGTGTCCCCCTTGACAGTGAGGACACCTTTGCTTCCAGGGATCTTCATCAGGTTGTAGGTTGGATGAGTCGCCGCCATGAACTGGGCCAGAGCTAGGTACCCGAGGAAGGCGTTGTACGGGAGGCCGATGCGGGCGATGTCAAAGTTGACCAACTCGGTGCGGTAGTTGTCGCGCGTGCCGAAGGTGACGGGAAGGCGGATCTTCCCCAGGGGGCGGGCAGCACCGCCACCAACTCCTGAGGAAGGCTTGCTAAGGCTGAGCCGCTTGAGCGACACGTGAAGAAGGCTGAAGGCTTCCATGAAGAGCAAGTTGAGGCCAGCGCCGCCATCGATGAGGGTCTTGGTGACGGCCATGTTGCAGATGGTGGGCGTGCAGAGCATCGGAAGCATGCCTGAGCTGCTGGTGGTGACGGGGTGGTCTTCTAAGATGAAGGTGAGGTCGGCCTCAGGCGCAGCCCAGCCCGGTGGAGCCCCCGAGCGCTTGGAAGCGGCACCAATCTGGCAGAGGAACGACTTGATGTGGCGGTCTGAAGGCAGCGCCTGTGAGCCTCCTAGGAGGGCCATGACCGCGTGGTGCGCCGGTGCCGTGTAGCGCGCAGTGAAGAGGTCGCGCAGCTCCTCCCAACACGCCACCATGGATCCGGGAAGGTTGAGCAGCCAGGCGCGCGGCTCGCCGGCGAGGGCCATGGGAAGCCAGTTGGCCATGACCTTGTCATCACCCCCGGCCTATAGGACGGCCTCCTTGTATGCCAGCAGGAAAGCTGACGGGTCCGCTGCACCGTCGTAGCGCGGCAGTATCTTCGGCCTGAACTTGGGTGGCCACTGCACCCGCCGCAGGGCGGGGTCCAGGGCTCGGAGCCCTCTGGCCCCGTCGTCGACGCTGGCCATCGGAGTCGGTGGCAGGGCACCTGCCATGTGGGCGAAGCGCGGTGGCGACGGAGCACAAATCAATGTAAGAGAAGCTACGGCGCATCCCCTACCTGGCGCACCAAATGTCGGATCACGGGTTCCGGTAAAACCCTCGAGGTTCGAACACTGGGGTGCGCGCGAAGGTTTTATCCCTATCGGTCCACGCCCTACCTCTCTAAGATCTCGCGGACAAACTCAACAAACTTGCAACACAAAGACACATGATTTATACTGGTTCATGCCACCGTTGTGGTGTAATACCCTACTCCAGTGTGGTGGTGGTGGATTGCCTCTTGGGCTGACAATGAGCAGTACAAGGGGAACAACAGCCTCCTGAGGTTGAGGTGTTCTTGTGCTTGGTGAACTTGTGTCGGTGAGATGCCTTTGAATGAGTTTTCCTTCTCTTTCTCTCATTTTCTCTTGCCCACTACTGTGGTGGCTAATTCTAATTATATAGGCCCTGGTCCTCTCCCCAAATATTGAGCGGGAAGAGAGCCAACAATGGCCAATTCGAAAGGGGACAACTAGTACAGCTTATCCTGACAAAACTAGTCTTCGCCTGCAAAGGCTCTGGTGGTGATGTTGTCTTGGGATCCATGGTGACCTCCGTCTTGCCGTCCTGCTGGTCTTGGTCTCGTTGCACCGATATGGAAACCTTTCCTTGATGCCTCGGTACTCCGCGCCTGTGCTTGCCCCCTTGGTACCAAAGAGGAAACAAGGACGATGCGCGCGCTGGCACCCGCCTAGTGCCCGCTTTGTCTTGATCGTCATGGCTCATGTCATGAGGACCTCGCGGGGTTTGCCTTGCCTTGATCTCTCTGCCCCTCGTGAGCCTGCCTGGCGAGGCTGCTCCTGAGGAGGTCTTGCGTTGTCCGCCTCGCGAGACTTGGCCCCTCGTGAGGGTCTTGAATACCTCGTCGATGAAGATGGGCCGTACAGACCCGCTAGCCCAGCCACGCCATGGGCCGTAGGCAGGCAAGTATGGGGACCCCCATTCCCAGAACGCTGACAGGCCCCGCCACCTCCGGCCACCACCGACCGAGGCGAGGGCACGGCAGGCTCAGGGACGAATGACGCACCCGTTCAAAAGGAAAACAACCACCGGGGAGGAGTGGGGTGGAGGGGAGGTCGCCCCGACGAGGAGGAGTGCGGTGGGCTCGAGCGACGAGGTTAGCCGGTGATGGGGACACTCCAGCGAGGGGAAAATGGGTGGGGCAGCTCAGTGGGATGAGGGGTAGGCTCTGGTGGCGACGGGAGGGAGAGAGGAGCACCGAATGGCTTGGTTGGGATGGAGGGCGAGAGGTGGAGGCGGCGGCCAGAGGCACTCCAGCGTCGAACGAGTGGGGTGGGGAGGACTGTCGGTATCAAAACCGGCGGATCTCGGGTAGGGGGTCCCGAACTATGCGTCTAGGATTGATGGTAACATGAGACGGGGGACACGATGTTTACCCAGGTTCGGGCCCTCTCTATGGAGGTAATACCCTACATCCTACTTGATTGATCTTGATGAATATGAGTATTACAAGAGTTGATCTACCACGAGATCGTAATGGCTAAACCCTAGAAGTCTAGCCTATGAATATGGTAATGAGTATATGTGGTGTCCTTTCCGACTATCCCCTTCGGTTTATATAGACACCGAGGGGATCTAGGGTTTACATGGAGTCAGTTACATAAGAAGGAATCTTCGGTCGCCAAGCTTGCCTTCCACGCCAAGTAGAGTCCAATCCGGACACGGTGCAGTCTTTGGCCTTCATGTCTTCACAGCCCATTAGTCCGGCCCATGGATAACATGCCGGACGCCCGAGGACCCCTTAGTCCAGGACTCCCTTAGTAGCCCCTGAACCTGGCTTTCAATGATGAGGAGTCCGGCATGCAGATTGTCTTCGGAATTGACAGGCAGGTTCCCCTTTCTCCGAACTCCAAGATAGTCTTCGGATGCAATGATAGTATCCTGACCTGTTACGCACACCATACACAACCGCAAAGAGAATATAATATTTGCACGAATCTAATCTGTTGACAGGTTTTTTCCAACACGACATCACGTGTGTCCGGTCATAATTTCAAACCATTTTTCTTCTGCCATTCCACGCTTCGAGACATGGTTGCTATCAACACGTCTTGTCAAAACAGAGATCATTCCCCCTTATTGCGGGAATCTCATTAATGCGGGCATGGGTAACTCAACCGTGTTGTTTATACAGCCCTAGGGAACATGCGAATCCTAAGGCGAGTGAGGAGGCGTTTAATATTTGCTACCTTTATAAAGGGACAAGGACTCCCTCTTCCTCTCCTCACGGTCTCTCTCTGTCTCCGCCTTTCCGATCTCAAGCTCCAGCGCCCAAGTTCTCATCTCCTTTCCACTCGAGCAACCATGTCCAGATCTGGTGCTCAAGGCAAGTGGATGGTCTCCTCTGTCAAGGAGGAGGACATTACTAAGCTCCGGGCAGCCGGATATTTGGCAAAGGAGATCACCCATCGTCTGCCAGCCGAGGGACAAGTCATCCCCATGCTGGAGCCCATAGAGAGGGTAGTATTCATCTCCCATTTCTTCCGCGGGCTAGGGTTTCCACTCCACCCTTTCGTCCGCGGGCTGATGTACTATTATGTGATAGACTTCCATGACCTGTTCCCGAATTCCTTCCTCAACATCTCGGCATTTATCGTCGTGTGCGAAGCCTTCCTCCGCATCCATCCCCACTTCGGGCTGTGGCTCAAAGTCTTCAACGTGAAGCCGAAGGTGGTGGATGGCCAGCACGCGGAGTGTAGAGGGGCCATGGTGAGCAAGCTATCCAACGTCTCCTGGCCCAGAGGCACCTTTGTGGACACAATAAAGGAATGGCAGAAGCAGTGGTTCTACATCACAAAACCTCGCGGCACCAACTGGGTCGCAGCTGCCGAATTCCGCTCCAGTGCTCCCATGCGACTCAGCTCCTGGGTCGAGAAGAGTCCGGACTAGTGTTCACCTGACGAGCTGATAGTGCTGCAGACGCGCGTTCAAAGCATGGTGACCAAGGACGTCAAGCTCGTTGACGTTATCCAGGTGATGCTGGTCCGCCGGATTCTTCCGTGCCAGCGCCGAAGACGCCCTTTATGGGAGTTCAATTTGAAGAAGCCTCAGACCCTGAAAAGGCTCTTCAATACTTCTCATGAAGGGGCCTGGAAGTTGCTCTTTAAGGGCGACGAGAAGCCACCGGCCACGGACTCAGACCGTGGTCACAATTGTAACCGCTCCGCCAGCGAGGTATGTTTCTTTTGACGTGTTCCCAACTAAAATGTTTTGAGGATGATGTCTGAGATCTTAGTATTGTTCCCTCAGGACTAGGTGGAGAAGGCGAAGCGGATCCAGTGTCCGGCTCCATTGCCTGAAGAACTAGCCATCCCGCGCCTGGCAAAGATGCTGGTGCCGGCGCCATATACGGCGCCGGAGAAGAAGGCCAAGGGGGCCAAGAGTAGCCCCCGTCGCAAGGGCACTTCGGATGTGACGTCCGAAGACGATGATGCCCATTCCTCTGTCCCTGAGGAAAACGACGAGGAAGAGGAGGAGGAGGAGGAAAACAACTCTCCTCCCGAGGAGAAGAAGAAGAAGAGGGTGGCCTCAGCACACCTGGAGGTGAAAGCGCCCAAAAAGGGGAAGGGCGCCCCAGCGGTCGACACCACGTGGGACGTTGACAGTATCCCGGAATGTCGCCCCCGTACTAGGCCCCAGGTCGCATCATAAGTGACATGGCTTATTTATGCGCACATCCAGCCCTTTGTTTTTATTATCTTAACATGGTTAATCCACACTATTGCAGTCTGGCCCATGACCTTATCCAACGATCCTCATCTGGAGGTTCGTTGGCTCCGTCGGAGATGGCGAGCATGTCGCCACCGCCTGCTTACTCCCCCGGGTCCAGGGACGACACCGAAGTGTTATCCCGGAGGACCGCTCCAAAGGGAGGATCCCAGGACATTGTCCGGGAGGCGCCACAAGGCGGGACCTCCACTGCCGGACACATGGGGGAGTCAATCCCCATGGAGACTGGAAAAGAGGGCCGTATCCAGTTCGTACCTCAGCCGAATAAGATTCCGGAGACCAATATGGCTCCGGCTTCGGGCGAGCAGCCCCCTTTGAAGGAGGGGGTGCGTCGCCTCCACCAGTGGTTCCTGTCCATCCAGGACCGCCAGATGACCTGATGGGGGCGCTACGAAGCGCCTCCATCGTGGACGAGCACCGTATCCTTATGGGTGCGGTGATCGAGAAGGTTCAGTCCGCCAAGAGCGGACTGAATGAAGCCTGCAGCAGCCTGTTAACAGGTTTTGAGGTAAGAAAGAGAAAAACCCCGTATAGTTCGTAGCTCCTGAGACGCTGTCCGGTGTTCGGCGAGGAGAACCGGATAGGGGATCAATCCTTAATTATAAGAGGCTGACTGAATATGTATCGATAAGCAGGCGTCCCTGTTGGCCGTGACCTCGCATGCTGCCGAGGTCTCCGAGCTGAAGCGTAGGCTGGAGCGGACCGAGAGCGAGCTCGGCGAGGTTAAGGTTCGGCTCCAGGAGAAGCAAGGTGAGGAACGACTTGCTATATGTTCGGGAAAGAATAAGCGTTGTATATTGACAGCGGTATTGTGATATGTGCAGAAGCTGCGACCGAGGTCGAGGCCCTGAGGAAGGCCTTGGGTGAGGCCGAGGAGCAGGCTGTCTAGCAGCAAGCCGCCCATAAGAAGCTAAAGGCCCGGGTCAAACAAGTCCACCAGGAGCTCCAGGATGCGGTGAAAAAAATGCGAGGCCTTGGAGCATGATGCGTTGGTTCGAGGGACCGAACTCGCCAAGGCTCGTCAGAGCATGGAGACCGCACGGAATGAGGCCCAGGCCTCCCTCCAGGAGATCCAGGAGGCCAAGAAGATCACAACGGGTAAGGCATTTAAGATGCAAAGCAAGTATGCGGAGAAGCAGTACCTTTTACTAACCCGGGTTCGGAGTTCCCCAGGGGATTTTGCGGATTTGCCATGCAGTGTATGAGACGCCATGGAGTTTTATCGAGCCGAAGGAGGGGGTTCTTCGGAGAGGCTCTTATGGTTGCAGTATGCGGCACCAGAGCATCCCATGTCCTTCACCGATTAGCTGAAACAGCTGGTGGAGCTGCATAGGTGTAACACCCTCGATGCGGCTATATCTCCCACGTGTCAAAGAACGACTTAGAGGCATAACCGCATTGAAAGCAATGTCGCAGGTGAGGTAATCTTCACACAACCCATGTAATACATAAGGGAAAGAGATACATAGTTGGCTTACAATCGCCACTTCACACAATTACATGAATAAGGCATTACATCATCCAGATACAAACAAGGTCCGACTACGGAACCAAAATAAAAGAAGACTACCCCAAATGCTACACAGATCCCCGATCGACCCCAACTGGGCTCCACTACTGATCAACTAGAAAGAAACAACACAAAGGACAAGATCTTCATCGAGCTCCTCCTTGAGCTGGGTTGCGTCACCTGCACGGTCTCATCGACACCTGCAAGCTGGTTTTGGAAGTATCTGTGAATCACGGGGACTCAGCAATCTCACACCCTCGCGATCAAGACTATTTAAGCTTATGGGTAAGGTAAAGGTATGAGGTGGAGCTGCAGCAAGCAACTAGCATATATGGTGCCTAACATACGCAAAAGAGAGCGAGAAGAGAAGGCAAGGCACGGTCGATAAAACTATGATCAAGAAGTGATCCTAGAACAACCTACGTCAAGCATAACTCCAACACCGTGTTCACTTCCCGGACTCCGCCGAGAAGAGACCATAATGGTTACACACGCGGTTGATGGATTTTAATTAAGGTCAACTTCAGGTTTTCTACAACCGGACGTTAACAAATTCCCATCTGCCCATAACCGCGGGCACGACTTTCGAAAGTTCAATCCCTGCAGGGGTGTCCCAACTTAGCCCATCACAAGCTCTCACGGTCAACGAAGGATAAACCTTCTCCCAGGACATTCCGATCAGACTCGACATCCTGGTTCTACAAGACAACTTCGACAAGGTAAAACAAATCCAGCAACACCGCCCGAATGTGCCGACAAATCCCGATAGGAGCTGCACATATCTCGTTCTCAGGGCACACTCAGATGAGACATCCTACGAGTGAAACCAAACCTCAAGTTGCCCTGAGATGGCCCCGCAGTCTGCTCGGTCGGACCAACACTCAGAGGAGCACTGTCCCAGGGGGGGTAAAATAAACATGACCCTTTAGTCCGCGAAACCCAAGGGAAAAAGAGGCTAGGTGGCGAATGGTAAAACCAATGTTGGGCATTGCTGGAGGAGTTTTATCCAACGCGAACTGTCAAGGGGTTCCCATAATAGCCCAACCAAGTAAGGAACGCAAAATCCGGGAACATAACACCGATATGACGGAAACTATGGCGGCAAGAGTGGAACAAAACACCAGGCATAAGGCCGAGCCTTCCACCCTTTACCAAGTATATAGATGCATTAATTAAATAAGATATATTGTGATATCCCAACAAGTAAACATGTTCCAACAAGGAACAACATCTCCATGTTCCAACAAGGAACAAACTTCAATCTTCACCTGCAACTAACAACGCTATAAAAGGGGCTGAGCGAAGCGGTAACATAGCCAAACAACGGTTTTCTAGGACAAGGTGGGTTAGAGGCTTGGTTCAATAATATGGGAGGCATGATAAGCAAGTGGTAGGTATCGCAGCATAGGCATAGCAAAAGAGCGAGCAACTAGCAAGCAAAGATAGAAGTGATTTCGAGGGTATGGTCATCTTGCCTGTAATCCCGCAAGGAAGAAGAACGAGTCCATGAAGACGAGAAACGGACGTAGACGAATGGGTCCTCACAAACGCGACGTTATCGGAACCAACCCGAAGAAGCAACACCGGAAAGAAGCAAACAATCATGGTAAAAAACCACCACATAATCATGGCATGATGCACAATCAAGTATGATGCATGTCCAGTTTAATGAAGCATGGCATGGCAAGGTGCACAAGCAACCCTACAAATTAAGTGGAGCTCAATATGCAACGGAGTTGCATATTGACGGAACACCACATCAATTATTTAGTTCACTCTCGGTTAGGTACTCAACAATATTAAATGTTGGTTAACATGGCAAGAGGTGAAGCATAACAAAACTATACCATCTAAACAATTTAAATGGGGCCGGATATAACGAATAACGAATCCGGTAAATCCCCATATGCATTAGCAATTTAAATGAAAACAACAATTTAAGCATTTTGATTGTTGTTATCATGATGCGGATGACATGGACCAGTTTATGCAATCTTTAATAAAAGTTCACAAGAGCATTATGAAGCATTTGTCACCGTGGTGGAAAGAAAAGGGGTGCCACGACAACGATAACCAAAACGGTGCCACTGCAACGTTCCGGTTCCGGTAACTCGATTGAGATACCGATGCAAAGGAGAAGTGTGCGGATGCGTACAAAAGATGGTGGGAGCTCCCGGATTCCGGGTGTCCCATGATTTGGCGACAAGGAAACGAGCGACAATTTGGGCACGGGGCAAACACGAGCATCTCAAACATCGCAAGCATTCGTTCTCGGACGGTCGTCTCGGGGTTATACCTTCGAAGCGTGCATTATCAGAACGGATCAAATTCGGCGGTAGGGGTACACGTGTCGATGGGGAAGTAGTTGTTCATAGGGTCGTCGTGGGAAGTAGCGGTTCACGTGACGGTAGTTGAACTTGACGTTTGCCTTACACGGGTCTTCAGCGACGGTCGTCGTACATGGTTCAGAGTGGTACTTGCATCTTCGGACTTGTCGGTCTCGATTCTTGCGATGGTAGCGGTATACGTCTCGTTTTCGGAGAGGTACTTGGGGTCATTTGAACTTGTCGGTCTCATCATCTCGAAGGGGTGCTTGACGTTCTTAGAGATTCCGAAGACGGCGGTAGATGTACTTGGTGCCAATATGGTCTTCGGGTACTTGACGACTCTGGACGGGGCAACAAAACATAGTCGACCTTGCCGTTTCGGTGTAGTAGTGGAATGAACGTCTATGTAGCCTTGCCGGTGTAGGTACTTGACGGTATCCGAGGCCTGCGAGCGTCGTGCACCGTTCGTAGACGTTCGGGTCTCCTGTAGAGGTACTAGACGAATCCCGGGTATGTAGTCGTACACACACGTAGATGAACTTGACGAATCCGAACTCTTCGAGGGTCATCGTGGTGCTCGTTTCATGTAGTAGTCGTTCACGTGTCTTCGGTGGGAGTCTTCGGTAGAGGTACTTGACGCCCATGGGTGCATTGGGGTCTTGCACGGCTCTACCTCAGGAGGTCACCGGAGATGAATGAAGGCAACTTGAGCTGCTGGTAGTTGGTGCGTGGCCGAGCCGCGGCTAGAAGCAGTGGCCGGCGTCGGTCTTGGTCTGAAGCAGGGAAGCAGCGGCGCACCCAGCGAAGGTCGGCGAGGAGCAGGAGATGGCCGGGGTTCCTTGACGCAACGGAGGCGGAGCAGAGGAGGGCAGCGGCGGTGTGCGCGAAGCTGTAGGCCAGCATGGTGGTCTCCATGGCCGGCGGCCATGCGGGTCGCGCGAGGCAGGGCAGGCAAGCCAAGGGCGGTCGCGTTGGGGCTTGTGTCGTCGGGACCTGCAGAAGGAGGCAAGGCAAGGTGGCTCCGGCAAGGGCACCGCTGGCCGAGGACGGGCGCAGCAGTGACGAGGAGGTCAGGGTGCGGAAGACGGCGTGGAGGCGCAGAAGAGGTCCGAGCGAAGCTGCTCCATGGTGAGGCGACGGCGTAGGAGGAGGTCGGGCATGGCTTGGCGCGGCGGCCTTGCTGGAGACGGGGAGGAGGCGAGATGACGTGGCGGCAGCCTCACCGGAGTGGAGAAGGCGGCTCCATGGGGCGCCGCTCGGGGGAGGAGGTGCGGCGCACGAGGAGGGCGAAGGGAGAAGGGAAGACCGCGAGCGAGGGAGCGATCGAGAGGGAGATGGATCGGGTAGCGCTCGGTCTGGTGGCGCTGGGAAGGAATCGAGGGAGAGGGAGATCGGGCTAGGGTTATGGAAACTGGTGGGGGCGGCTGGGCCTTGGAGCCAGCCCAGGAGTTGACCTAGGGAGGCCGGCGGCTGGTTGGGCCTAGGGATGGCCCTAGAGGCAGGCCTGCTGGTCTCTCTCCTCTCTCTGCTATTTCCTTTTCTTTTAAATAACATAGAAATAAAGAGAAAGGAAAAGAGAGAAGAGAAGGTTAGAGTAAGAATTTGGGCATGCGGATAATATTCCCGGACTAGCAAAAATGTGCACAATCCAAGAAAAATGGAGTGGCCATTTTTCAAAGTTTAAATTCAAACTCATTTGATTTAAATTCAAATGGTTCGAATAGGAGGTGAGGGTTAGGAAGGTCCAAAAAGGTTCGGAGTTTTGGAGGAGCCCCGGTAAAAGGGGAAAGAATTATTGGGCAAGGTTTGGAGATCAAACTCAAAGAGGAATAGACATGGGGAATATTTTGCACGTGTGTTATGGTTAATTCCAAAAGAATGGAATATTTATAATAGCTCCCTAATATCGGGAGGATATGTTATAAAGAGAAGTCACCCTTCCCTCGATTTAAATGGACCGAAGATCCATGCAATTTATTTAAGTGAGTTGCAAAAAGACTTATGGCATGATGACATGATGACATGATGCAATGCACATGATGCAACGAACCAAAACGAATCACCCGACAACACCCGGAAACATGGAAGGCATCTGAAGCTTCGGTCTTGGGCGTTACAACACTCCACCACTACGAGAGGATCTCATCCCGAGATCTAGAATGGCACCGGAGGGAAAAACGGAAGAGAAAGAGAAGAGGTAGAACTAAGTTGCTTATTGACAAACGAGTGAAACCAAAGAACCTTGCGAGGTTGAACAAATTCGAGAAGGAAAACAACAAAGGTGAACAAAGTCGAAAACACTCCGTTAGAAAAAAGAGGAACAAGGAACATTGCTAAAAAACCTTGAGGTTGAAGGGCAATATATATATTGAAACCACTCCAGTCAAAACAAGATAGAGAAGGATTAAGAATGATATAATTTGGGCAGCACTCCGTCTGAGAAGGGAGGCAAAACTTGACAAAATGATAGCACTTGAAAAGAGGGCACGATACTCTGGTTAAATGGATAAGCATGAAAATAATAAGGTCCTGACAAACATAAGAAGAAGGGTTGAAGAGAGCAACAACACAATGCCTCCGGAACAAAAGAATAGAAGCTAGATTGTTGGGATAAAGGGACAGAGAAGAAAATGACAATTTCTGCCAGAAATGAGCTTGAAGAAACATCGTTAGGAGAAGGGTCGAATGGAGTTGTTGGAAAAACCAACAACAAAAGATATGATTTCCAATGGTCTTAAGGAAAACATCCCCAAATTATGAGGTGAAGACCAGCCATTCACGGGAAAAGAATTGACTGGATTGATAAGAACAAGAAGGAGACGAGAAACTTATTTCACCGTAAGGATAAATGAAGAACTTGGATCATTTATAATCACCATAGATAGCAACAATCCTTAGGGAAGGCTTTAGGTGAAATATAACCCAAGATAATTCCAACGAAGAGGTTGATGGATTTAAAAATATCTCATTCTTAACAACATTCGAATCATGAAACATGAACTCAGATTATCAAGAATGACAAAATACCATCTCCAATGATACGGAAGAAAGAATTGCACTCCGGATTACAATATGAAGAAAGCTTGAGCTTCTTAGAAAAGAGTCTCGATGAAAAAGTTGGAGAAGGAATTAAATCCTTGATGGACCATTATGTAGAACCTCCATGAAGAACTCTGGTAACAAAAGGATGATCAAAATGGAATGAAGGAGAAGTTGGAAACACCAGTTGAACCCTTGCAATGATTAGATGGATCTTCGTGACGATATAGTTGAGAGAGCTTGGAACTCCGGTAAAAGAAAAGATGAATAATTGAGATCAAGAATTTTAATGAACCCCCGGAATAAGGAATTAATCACTTGGAAGAAAAAAAAACAAGAATAAGGATTGCATTATGCTTATCCTTCACCAATTAAATTGATGACAAGCAACAGATTTGGCATACTACTTATTCTCGTAGAAAGGATTAAGATAGATATTGCGCAAACTTGAGAAAGTCTTCAACGATCCACCGTTAGAATTTGGGACAACGAATACATAGATATGATAAACGAAGGAAGAAGAAATTCTTGAACAGACCACCGTGAGAATAGAACAAAGGAGTAGCAAAAGCACGGATCACCGGAAAGAATTGGAAAACGAATGAAGATACATGCGGGAAGTTAGATACATGAGAACGAAGAGGTCAAGAGCTGATAAGAGGATACTTGATCGATGCACCGGTAAAATTAGGAGGATGAGAGATGAAAGCTAGAATGAATATTTCCGAAATGATGGCCTTCAGAGGCACAAACTGAAAAGACTCCTGAATTACTCTGGACGGGTGAAAAGAAATTCTCACAACCGAAACAATTAAGGGAGGATGGCAGAGAATGGGGGAAGATTTAAAATAAACTCTTCTTCGGTCTTCAAAATCTGAGAATGACGATGAGAAACACCACCAAATTGTTGAGATACCCCGAGATGAAAAAATGGAAGGTTGAGCCAACAATGAAAAGAATTTAACCGATCTTGGAGAAAGACATTTGACTGATGATAAATCATTCTTACGTCAAACTTTAGAATTTTTTTGAAAAGCTTCGGGAGAATTAGAAGATTCAGGTAAGATCCTAGGAAAAGACCCGTGGGTTAGGGCCCACTCAAAAGAAACTCCGTAGAACGATTTAAAAGAGAGAATGCACCCGTTGAATTTAAATGGCTTGAATGAGATAACAACCTTGAAATATCTTGAACGAATGCAGAGTGGAAAACACGAATCTTCGAGATATCTTCAGCACTCCGGAACAAATGAATAGCGAGAGGTGAATGATTATGTGGTGCACCGGCATGAGAAGACATTTGAAACGAGTTAAAGGATATGATCATGTAATGCCCCGAGACCGATGTGCCAGGTGTCCTCCGCTTATTTGTTGTTGTTGCCATGTCATTTGCTTGCGTGTTGCATCTCATATCATGTCATCATGTGCATAGCATCATCATGTTTTCAAAACTTGCATCTGTCCCGGTCTCCTCATTCCTTCCATTGTCCGTTGTGAGTCCAAACACCCTTGCACGCGCCCGCGGAACGTCCGAAATAGTATTTTTATAAGTGGCCGGAAAATGTTCTCGGATTGGGTTGAAAGTTGGTGTGTGGTCTTATTATAGTGTAGATAGACCGCCTGTCAAGTTTCATCGCATTCAGAGTTCGTTTGATAGCCCAACCGTTAAACTATAGCGGCAGTATAGCCGGTCTATCGTCGGACGTTTTCGATATCCGGAAACCGTGCCGGGCTGCATCTCTCCCCTCTTCTCTCAGACCAACCCTCTCTCCACAGTCCACTACCTACCGCCAGGCCCAACCTAACCCCTCTCGTCAGCCCACGGCCCTCCTCGCGCGCGCGCCCGAAAAGTTGTCCCGGACCCGACCCAAGCAGTCGTCACCGTCGTGTCCGGATCATCCCCAAACGTCTACAAAACGTCACCGTTTTTTGGACTCCCTAGCTATTTTATTCGCGACCGTCCGATTTTGATCGGAGGCTCTAGATACCCCCTAACCTAATCCCACCTGCTATATAAAGAGGCTAACCCTAGTCCAAACCTGTCCCATCCTCCTATTCCCTGCCGCCGCTACCACTCACCATCCCACCTCGAGATCTCCTCCCGATCCAAATTCTTTCCGACCCTCTCCCTTGATTTTCGCCGCCACCCAACCAATGCACTCCTTCCAAATCCATCGATCCCCTCCTCTGCTCGCTCATCCCCGAGCACCTCGATCCACCAGCGCCGCCTGGCCCGAGTACTAGACGCCAACGGCGACAATCTCCACCGAACCAGCAAGCCCTGCACCTCATCCTTCTTCCTTCCCCTTGTCCCCCCGTTCTTCCTCCCTTTCTCCTTTCTCTTTTCTCTCTTCCTCTCACATCTCTCTCTCCCGGGTACCCAGGAGCTATCCCGCAGCGCCATGGACGCCAAGGCCGAGCCGCCGTGTTCTTCTCTCGAATCCAGCAAACCAAGCCGCTATTGGAGTCCTCTGCGCCGGCCTGGACCCAAGTGCCTCCCCGCGCCCATTCCCGGACCCCGCCGCTGCGCCAAGTCCATGCCTCACGCCGGAGCTCTGCTTCCACCCGCACGCTGCTGCGTCCGCTGCATCAACCCCATGCCCGGCCTCTGCATCGCGCGTGTTGAAACCGGGTCCTCGCTTTGATCTGGAGGTGGCAGCCAACCGCATCGCCAACCCGCTTCATGAATGACGACGACCAGAGACAAGTCCCTCGTCCCGCCTCTGCTCGCACGCTTCTTCAGCGCCAAGTCCCGCTCGCGTTGACCGTGCACCCGTCCTGGAGTTGGTCCGCCTCCCCAAGCTGCCATGAACCAGATCCGGGCTGGAGACCCCTGTTCCCGGTCGTTCCCTGCCATCGGCGCCGCCTTCTTCAGGCCACTGCGCCCGCACGCGAGGACGGTGACCACGGAGACGAGTTTTGCCCGCGCCTAGACCCGCTCGATGTCCGTTGACCGCGTAGGTCGCCAGTTTGGGCCAGATCCGTGCGTCGGCCTCCTCTTGCGGCGCCTCAAGCCCAGCCGCAAGCCAGCGCCAGGCCTCCCTCCTCCACCGAACGGGCCAAGGCCCAGCGCACACTTCTCACCCCAGTCGGCCCAGTTCGCCTCTGCCTCACGTGTAAAGTCCATGGGTGAGCAGCCGAGTTCTTCTTAGATCCAGCCCATAGTTATTTTTTCTATGCGCTGCGAATTTGTCCATTTAACGTGAGACAGCAGTTTTGCAGAAAACTCCCTAAGCTTCATGCATTTCCTAACTATTTAACCATGCATCGGATTAAAACAAACTTTATATGAAAAATGCTGAGTTTTTCATCTAATTTCATAATATGCCACTTTCATCCATGTTTAAAACGATTAAAATGATGTTTGCTTATATTTGCCTATTGCCATGTTAAAATGATTAAATTCATAACTAAATAACCATAACTCGGATTTTAATAAACTTTATATGTAAATGGGGTAGAATTTTGCCTAGTTTAACATGGTGGCATCATCTTGCATGTTTAATAACTATAAAATTTGGTTTAGGGCAGAACAGCACCAAACCTAATATATGCAGATGGGGATTTACCGGAATTGTTGTTCGTTGCTTCCGGCCTCATTTAAACTTGCCTAGATAGATAGTTGCATTATGCTTCACCTCTTGACATGTTTTAACAACATTTAATATTGTTGGGTACATAAACGAGATCGAACTAAATAACTTGAATGTGGTGTTTCGTCAATATGCAACGGAGTTGCATATTGAGCTCCACTTAATTTGTAGGATTGTTTGTGCACTTTGCCATGCCTCATTAAACCAGACATGCATCATATTTGTTGTGCATCATGCTATGTTGTTGTAGTGGTTGTTTACTATGTTGTGTGTTTCTTTCCGGTGTTGCTTCTTTGGGTTGGTTCCGATAACGTCGTGTTTGTGAGGATCCGTTCGACTATGTCCGTTTATCTTCTTCATGGACTCGTTTTTCTTCCTTGCGGGATTTCAGGCAAGATGACCATACCCTCGAAATCACTTTTATCTTTGCTTGCTAGATGCTCGCTCTTTTGCTATGCCTATGTTGCGATACCTACCACTTGCTTATCATGCCTCCTATATTGTTGAACCAAGCCTCTAACCCACCTTGTCCTAGCAAACCATTGTTTGGCTATGTTACCGCTTTGCTCAGCCCCTCTTATAGCGTTGTTAGTTGCAGGTGAAGATTGAAGTTTGTTCCTTGTTGGAACATGGAGATGTTGTTCCTTGTTGGAATCTGTTTACTTGTTGGGATATCACAATATGTCTTATTTAATTAATGCATCTATACACTTGGTAAAGGGTGGAAGGCTCGGCCTTATGCCTGGTGTTTTGTTCCACTCTTGCCGCCCTAGTTTCCGTCATATCGGTGTTATGTTCCCGGATTTTGCGTTCCTTACGCGGTTGGCCTATAATGGGAACCCCTTGACAGTTCGCCTTCAATAAAACTCTTCCAGCAATGCCCAACATTGGTTTTACCATTCTCCACCTAGCCTTTTCTTTCCCTTGGGTTCTGCAGACTCAAGGGTCATCTTATTTAAACCCCCCCTAGGCCAGTGCTCCTCTGAGTGTTGGTCCGACCGAGCAGACTGCGGGGCCACCTCGGGGCAACTTGAGGTTTGGTTTTACTCGTAGGATGTCTCATCTGAGTGTGCCCTGAGAACGAGATATGTGCAGCTCCTATCGGGATTTGTCGGCACATTCGGGCGGTGTTGCTGGACTTGTTTTATCTTTGTCGAAGTTGTCTTGTAGAACCGGGATACCGAGTCTGATCGGAATGTCTTGCGAGAAGGTTTATCCTTCGTTAACCGTGAGAGCTTGTGATGGGCTAAGTTGGGACACCCCTGCAGGGATTTGAACTTTCGGAAGCCGTGCCCGCGGTTATGGGCAGATGGGAATTTGTTAATGTCCGGTTGTAGAAAACCTGAAGTTGATCTTAATTAAAATGGACCAACCGTGTGTGTAACCGTGATGGTCTCTTTCCGGCGGAGTCCGGGAAGTGAACACGGTGTTGGAGTTATGTTTGTCGTAGGTTGTTCTTTAGTTCTTCGTTCGTGCTTTGCCTTCTCTTCTCGCTCTCTTTTGCGAACAGGTTAGCCACCATATATGCTAGTCGCTTGCTGCAATTCCACCTCATACCTTTACCTTACCCATAAGCTTAAATAGTCTTGATTGCGAGGGTGTGAGATTGCTGAGTCCCCGTGACTCACAGATACTTCCAAAACCAGCTTGCAGGTGCCGATGAGACCGTGCAGGTGACGCAACCAAGCTCAAGGAGGAGCTCGATGAAGATCTTGTCCTTTGTGTTGATCCGTTTCCAGTTGATCAGTAGTGGAGCCCAGTTGGGGTCGATCGGGGATCTGTGTAGCATTTGGGGTAGTCTTCTTTTATTTTGGTTCCGTAGTCGGACCTTGTTTGTATCTGGTTGATGTAATGCTTTATTCATGTATTTGTGTGAAGTGGCGATTGTATGCCAACTATGTAACGCTTTTCCCTTATGTATTACATGGGTTGTGTGAAGATTACCTCACTTGCAACATTGCTTTCAATGCGGTTATGCCTCTAAGTCGTGCTTCGACACGTGGGAGATATAGCCGCATCGAGGGCGCGACAAGTTGGTAATCAGAGCCTTCCCCGACCTTAGGAGCCCCATTGCTTGATCGAATTAGCGGACGACTTGAGTCTAGAATTTTTTTTGAGTCATTTAGGAATTATATATCAGAGAGTTTAGGAATTCTTTTTACTCCCAGTCCCTTCATCGCTCTGGTAAGGCATCCTGATGTAGAGTTTTGACTCTTCTCTTCTCAAATTTCACTAATTTTTTTTAGGATCACACGGGTATCTTGGAATCGTTCTGATGGTTTTGTGACGAGAACATTGTTCTTGGTGCCTCCTGTCATTTAGGGGTTGTGGCAGTGTCCCGGGGAGTTGAGCTCCGAGGTGTTGTCGTCGCAATTTTATCGTGGCAGTTCTGGAATACCTGAGTTTAGTTTCGCCGACATCGAAAATCTCTTTTATGCAGTTGTTGGTGAGATAACCTCGACGCCACCCAGTACTGGGGCGGGAGTTCATGAGTATTGCCATAACTCGTATAACGGATGCTTTCCGAAGGTTGAGGTAGACGATTTCCGAAGTTTTTCTCGGTTATGTGTTGAAGGATGGATACAGCTGGATGTAGGATTTGCTAGTTTGGGTGAGATATTATGCTTCCCCTGTATCCCCAACACCTGATTGCATAACCAAAAAAATTTGGGAGTTTATAAGTGGGAATTCAAGTAGCTCTTAGGATATCATTCCGACAGATGTATGATATGAAATTGGGGTTCGACGTCTAGTGGTCCGCCTATTCACGGTTGGTTTTACAGTGGTCTCGTTGTGTCTTAAAGAGTCCTTGGCTATACCGACTCGGGGACGCTTCGTATGTCATGTGCACTGCCTTGTACATGATGGTGCTATACGATCGAGCCCGTGTAGGCCCCACCACGAAAACTTCGAACGAAATCTCTATCATATGTTTGTTCTGGCTTATTCTGCAAGCCAATCCTTTGTTTTTGTTTGGAGTTGTGGTATTCGAGTTGCTTCAATGTCAAGTGTTGATTCCATACCTTCCCCAAATGGTGTTCTCATACTCCGATGTGAATACTAATCCTTCTCGATAATCGAGATTGTTATGCCAATCTTGTTCTACCGGTGTCTCTCTCTTCAAGTGGATCCGATCACTTCAACATTCGCAAGATCAATTATCGGTTCTTCTCAATGTTGTTTGTTTCATCCATCTCCAAGTTGCCTTTGTTTTTCCCGCCCTCCCTCCCTTGTTTTTCTTCAAGGACTCAGATTTCTTAATCGAGTATCCATCTTATTGATGTGAAGCCTCTCCATTCTTTTCCTTCAATGTTCTTATCCGGTGATTCTCATGAAGATACTAACGGAGCTTCTAGTTCATCATTCTTCGTTTCTTTTATCTTCTCTGGTGGTTTCAAGTCAAGCTTTGTTGATCATATCCCTTCCTCGTTTCAATACCTCCTCATACCGGTGCACCTCATAATAATTCACTCGTTGCTATTCATTTGTTCCGGAGTGCTCAAGATATCTCAGAAGATTCGTGTTTCCACTCTGCTTTCGTTCAAGGTCTTTCGAGGATGTCACCTCATTCAAGCCATTTAATTCAACCGGTGCAATCTCTCTTTTAAATCTTTTCAACGGTGTTCTTTTGAGTGGGCCCTAACCCACAGGTCTTTTCCCAGGATCTTACCTGACTCTTCTAATTTTACCGGAACTATCCTAAATTCATTTCAAATTTGACGTAAGAATGATTCATCATCTGTCATATGTTTTTCTCCAAGATCTTTCAAATTCTTTTCATCTTTGGTTCAAACTCTCCTCTTTTCTTCATTCCGGAGTGTCTAAATAATTCATGGTGGTGCTTCTCGTCGTCATTCTCAGATTTTGAAGACCGAAGAAGAGTTTCTCTTTAATCTTGCTCCATTCTCTTCAAGATTCGTGATTCTAGCTTGTTGCCATCCTCTTGTAATTGTTTTGATCGTGAGAATTCTTTTCACCTATCCGGAGCAATTCAAGAGTCTTCTCAGTTTGATTATCCGGAGTCCATCATTTCAGGTTTTTCATTCTCAGCTTCTAGTTATCATTCTCCAATCTTACCGGTGCATCATTCAATATTCGCTAATTAGTTTGTGATCCCTTCCTTCACTTGTATCTAATTTCTCTCAAGTATCCTCGTTCATTTCATAATTTTTCCCGGTATTCCTTTATCTTTCCTTCTGTCATTTTAATTCTTACGGTGGTTCGTGCAAGATTCCTCTTCTTTCGTTATCATATCAATTCATTCATTGTTTCAATTCCACCGGTGTTTCGTTGAAGACCTTCTCAAGTTGGCATGATATCTATCTTAATCCTTTCTTCGAGAATAAGTAGTATGCCAAATCCGTTGTTTGTCATCAATTTAAATTGGTGAAGGATACGCATAACGTAATCCTTATTCTTGTTCATCCAAGTGATTAATTCCTTATTCCGGAGGTGCATCATATCACATTCTGGGTTCGAGATGCTTTATCTTTTCTTTTCCCGGAGTTCCAAGCTCTCGCAATTACATCACCACGGAGATTCATTTAAATCATTACAAGGCTTCAACCTTATTCTTTTCATCCTCCATTTTGATTGATCATTTCTTTTATTTCCGGAGTTCTCATGAAGGTTTTACATGATGGTTCATCAAGGATTTATATTCCTTCTCGAAGTGTTCATCGAGATTCTTTTCTAAGGAGCTCAAGTTTTCTTCATCTTGCAATCCGGAGTACAATTCTTCCTTCCGTATCAATAGAGGTGGCATTATATCATTCTTGATAATTCGAGTTCATGTTTCATGATTCACATGTGGTCAAGAATGGGATATTAAAAGCCATCAATCTCTTCCTTGGAGTTATCTTTGGTTATATTTCACCTTAAGCCTTCCCTATGGATGGTTGCTATTATGGTGCTTATAAATGATCCAAGTTCTTCATTTATCCTTTCCGGTGCGATATACTTTCTCGTCTCCTTGTTCATTCCAATCCAATTCTTTTTTCGTGAGTGGCAGGCTGTCACATCATAATTTGAGATGTGGTCCATAAGACCATATCAAGCGTATTCTTTTCGTTGTTGGTGTTCCAACAACTCCGTTTGACCCTTCTCCTAAGGACGCCTTTTCAAACTCTTTTGTGGTAGAAGATGTCTTTTTCCTCTAAATTCTTTCCTTTCCAAGAGCCAACTTCTATTCTTTCTCCCGGAGGTCTAGTGATGTTGCTCTTTTCACTCCTCATCTCGGTTTGTCAAGATCATGTTCAATTTCTTCCTATCAAGTCTTGTATCTCTTTTCAATCGGAGTGCTATAAGAAATTGTTCTTCCTTGTTCCTCTTTTCTAACGGGGTGTTTTCAACTTCGTTCACCTCCGTTGTATTCTTTCTTTCAATTTGTTCAACTTTTCAAGGTTTCCTGGTTTCACTCGTTTGTCAAAGAAGCAACTTAGTTTTACCTCTTCTCTTTCTCTTTCGTTTTCCCTCCGGTGCCATTCTAGATCTCGGGACGAGATCCTCTCGTAGTGCTTGAGTGTTGTAACGCCCCAAGACCGATGTGCCAGGTGTCCTTCGCTTATTCGCTATTGTTGCCATGTCATTTGCTTGCGTGTTGCATCTCATATCATGTCATCATGTGCATAGCATCATCATGTTTTCAAAACTTGCATCCGTCCCGGTCTCCTCGTTCCTTCTGTTGTCCGTTCTGAGTCCAGACACCTTTGCACGCGCCCGCGACACGTCCGAAATAGTATTTTTATAAGTGGCTGGAAATTTTTCTCTGATTGGGTTGAAAGTTGGCGTGTGGTCTTATTATAGTGTAGATAGACCGCATGTCAAGTTTCACCGCATTCGGAGTTCGCTTGATAGCCTAACCATTAAACTATAGCGGCAGTATAGCCGGTCTATCGTCGGACGTTTTCGGTATCCGGAAACCGTGCCGGGCTGCATCTCTCCCCTCTTCTCTCAGACCTACCCTCTCTCCACAGTCCACTACCTATCGCCAGGCCCAACGTAACCCCTCTCGTCAGCCCGCGGCCCTCCACGCGCGCGCGCCCTAAAAGTTGTCCCGGACATGACCCGAGTAGTTGTCACCGTCGTGTCCGGATCATGCCCAAACGTCTACAAAACGTCACCATTTTTTTGGACTCCCTAGCTATTTTATTCGCGACCGTCCAATTTTGATCGAAGGCTCCAGATACCCCCTAACCTAATCCCACCTGCTATATAAAGAGGCTAACCCTAGTCCGAGCATACCCAGGAACTATCCCGTAGCGCCATGGACGCCAAGGCCGAGCCGCCGTGTTCTTCTCTCGAATCCAGTGAACCAAGCCGCTATTGGAGTCCTCTGCGCCGGCCTGGACCCAAGTGCCTCCCCGCGCCCATTCCCGGACCCCGCCGCCGCGCCAAGTCCATGCCTCACGCCGAAGCTCTGCTTCCACCCGCACGCTGCTGCGTCCGCTGCGTCGACCCCATGCCCGGCCTCTGCATCGCGTGCGTTGAATCCGGGTCCTCGCTTCGATCTGGAGGTGGCAGCCAACCGCATCGCCAACCCGCTTCACGAACGACGATGACCAGAGACAAGTCCCTCGTCCCGCCTTTGCTCGCACGCTTCTCCAGCGCCAAGTCCCGCTCGCGTTGACCGCGCACCCGTCCTGGAGTTGGTCCGCCTCCCCAAGCCGCCATGAACCAGATCCGGGCCGGAGACCCCTGTTCCCGGCCGTTCCCTGCCATCGGCGCCGCCTTCTTCAGGCCGCTACGCCCGCACGCGAGGACGGTGACCACGGCGACGAGTTTTGCCCGTGCCGGGACCCGCTCGATGCCCGTTGACCGCGCACGTCGCCAGTTTGGGCCAGATCCGTGCGTGGGCCTCCTCTTGCGGTGCCTCAAGCCCAGCCGCAAGCCAGCGCCAGGCCTCCCTCCTCCACCGAACGGGCCAAGGCCCAGCGCACACTTCTCACCCCAGCCGGCCCAGTTCGCCTCTGCCTCACGTGTCAAGTCCATGGGTGAGCAGCCCAGTTCTTCTTAGATCCAGCCCATAGTTGTTTTTTCTATGCGTTGCGCTGTCCATTTAACCTGAGACAACAGTTTTGCAGAAAACTCCCTAAGCTTCATGCATTTCCTTACTATTTAACCGTGCATCGGATTAAAACAAACTTTATATGAAAAATGCTTAGTTTTTCATCTAATTTCATAATATGCCACTTTCATCCATGTTTAAAACGATTAAAATGATGTTTGCTTATATTTGCCTATTGCCATGTTAAAATGATTAAATTCATAACTAAATAACCGTAACTCGGATTTTAATAAACTTTATATGTAAATGGGGTAGAATTTTGCCTAGTTTAACATGGTGGCATTATCTTGCATGTTTAATAACTGAAAATTTTGGTTTAGGGCAGAACAGCACCAAACCTAATATATGCACATGGGGATTTACCGGAATTGTTGTTTGTTGCTTCCGACCTCATTTAAACTTGCCTAGATAGATAGTTGCATTATGCTTCACCTCTTGACATGTTTTAACAACATTTAATATTGTTGGGTACATAAACGAGATCGAACTAAATAACTTGAATGTGGTGTTTCGTCAATACGCATTGCATATTGAGCTCCACTTAATTTGTAGGATTGTTTGTGCACTTTGCCATGCCTCATTAAATCGGACATGCATCATATTTGTTGTGCATCATGCTATGTTGTTGTACTGGTTGTTTACTATGTTGTGTGTTTCTTTTCGGTGTTGCTTCTTCGGGTTGGTTCCGATAATGTCGTGTTTGTGAGGATCCGTTAGACTACGTCCGTTTATCTTCTTCATGGACTCGCTTTTCTTCCTTGCGGGATTTCAGGCAAGATGACCATACCCTTGAAATCACTTCTATCTTTGCTTGCTAGATGCTCGCTCTTTTGCTATGCCTATGCTGTGATACCTACCACTTGCTTATCATGCCTCCTATATTGTTGAACCAAGCCTCTAACCCACCTTGTCCTAGCAAACCGTTGTTTGGCTATGTTACCGTTTTGCTCAGCCCCTCTTATAGCATTGTTAGTTGCAGGTGAAGATTGAAGTTTGTTCCTTGTTGGAACATGGAGATGTTGTTCCTTGTTGGAACCTGTTTACTTGTTGGGATATCACAATATGTCTTATTTAATTAATGCATCTATACACTTGGTAAAGGGTGGAAGGCTCGGCCTTATGCCTGGTGTTTTGTTCCACTCTTGCCGCCCTAGTTTCCGTCATATCGGCGTTATGTTCCCGGATTTTGCGTTCCTTACGCGGTTGGGCTATAATGGGAACCCCTTGACAGTTCGCCTTCAATAAAACTCTTCCAGCAATGCCCAACATTGGTTTTACCATTCTCCACCTAGCCTTTTCTTTCCCTTGGGTTCTGCAGACTCAAGGGTCATCTTATTTAAACCCCCCTAGGCCAGTGCTCCTCTGAGTGTTGGTCCGACCGAGCAGACTGCGGGGCCACCTCGGGGCAACTTGAGGTTTGGTTTTACTCGTAGGATGTCTCATCTGAGTGTGCCCTGAGAACGAGATATGTGCAGCTCCTATCGGGATTTGTCGGCACATTCGGGCGGTGTTGCTGGACTTGTTTTATCTTTGTCGAAGTTGTCTTGTAGAACCGGGATACCGAGTCTGATCGGAATGTCTTGGGAGAAGGTTTATCCTTCGTTAACCGTGAGAGCTTGTGATGGGCTAAGTTGGGACACCCCTGCAGGGATTTGAACTTTCGAAAGCCGTGCCCGTGGTTATGGGCAGATGGGAATTTGTTAATGTCCGGTTGTAGAAAACCTGAAGTTGATCTTAATTAAAATGCACCAACCATGTGTGTAACCGTTATGGTCTCTTTCCGGTGGAGTCCGGGAAGTGAACACGGTGTTGGAGTTATGTTTGCTGTAGGTTGTTCTTTAGTTCTTCGTTCATGCTTTGCCTTCTCTTCTTGCTCTCTTTTGCGAATAGGTTAGCCACCATATATGCTAGTCGCTTGCTGCAGTTCCACCTCATACCTTTACCTTACCCATAAGCTTAAATAGTCTTGATCGCGAGGGTGTGAGATTGCTGAGTCCCCGTGACTCACAGATACTTACAAAACCAGCTTGCAGGTGCCGATGAGACCGTGCAGGTGACGCAACCAAGCTCAAGGAGGAGCTCAATGAAGATCTTGTCCTTTGTGTTGATCCGTTTCCAGTTGATCAGTAGTGGAGCCCAGTTGGGGTCGATCGGGGATCTGTGTAGCATTTGGGGTAGTCTTCTTTTATTTTGGTTCCGTAGTCGGACCTTGTTTGTATCTGGTTGATGTAATGCTTTATTCATGTATTTGTGTGAAGTGGCGATTGTAAGCCAACTATGTAACGCTTTTCCCTTATGTATTACATGGGTTGTGTGAAGATTAGCTCACTTGCGACATTGCTTTCAATGCGGTTATGCCTCTAAGTCATGCTTCGACACGTGGGAGATATAGCCGCATCGAAGGCGTGACAGATCAACACCAAAAGCTTAAGTTGAATCCACCGAAGAAGAAAAGAATGGAGAATGATGGACGAGTAGAGCATCTTCATGAGAAACACCGGGTAAGAACATGAAGGAAAAAGAATGGAGAGACTTCCAATAAAAAAATGGATAGTTGAATAAGGAATTTTAGTCCTTGAAGAAAAAGGGGTGGGAGGGTGGGAAAGCAAAGACAACTTGGGATGGATGAAATGAACACCGTTGAGAAAGCTGAGATTGAGTCTTGCGGATGTTGAGAATGAACGGATCCGCTTGAAGAGAAAACACACCGGTTGAAAAGGATTGACATGAGGACCTTGATGATCGAGAAGGATTGTTATTCACATCGGAGTATGAGAACACCATTTAGGACAGGTATGGAATCAACACTTGACATTGAAGCAACTCGAATACCACAACTCAAAACAAAATAAAGGATTGGCTTGCAGAATAAGCCGAAACAAACATATGTTAGAGATTTCGTCTGAAGTTTTCGTGGTGGGGCCTACACGGGCTTGATCGTACAACACCATCATGTACAAGGAAGTGCACATGACATACGAAGCGTCCCAGAGTCGGCATAGCCAAGGACTCTTTAAGACACAACGAGACCACTGTAAAACCGACCGTGAATAGGCGGACCACTAGACGTCGAACCCCAATTTCATATCATACATCTGTTGGAAAGATATCCTAAGAGCTACTTGAATTCCCACTTATAAACTCCCGAAACTTTCCGGTTATGCAATCAGGTGTTGGGGATACAGGGGAAGCATAATATCTCACCCAAAACTAGCAAATCCTACATCCAGCTGTATCCATCCTTCAACACATAACCAAGAAACCTTCGGAAATCAACTACCTCAACCTTCGAAAAGCATCCATTATACGAGTTATGGCAATACTCCTGAACTCCTGCCCCAGTACTGGGTGGCGTCGAGGTTATCTCACCAACAACTGCATAAAAGAGATTTTCAATGTCGGCGAAACTAATCTCAGGTATTCCAGAACTACAACGATAAAATTGTGATGACAACACCTTGGAGCTCAACTCCCCGGGACACTGCCACAACCCCTAAATGACAGGAGGCACCAAGAACAATGTTCTCGTCACAAATCGTTCAGAACGATTCCGAGATGCCCGCATGATCCTAAATTATTTTTAGTGAAATTTGAGAAGAGAAGAGTCAAAACTCTACGTCAGGATGCCTTACCAGAGCGATGAAGGGACTGGGGAGTAAAAGGAATTCCTAAACTCTCCGATATATAATTCCTAAATGACTCAAAACATTTTTCTAGACTCAACTCGTCCGCTAATTCGATCAAGCAGTGGGGGCTCCTAAGGTCGGGGAAGGCTCTGATTACCAACTTGTAACGCCCTCGATGCGGCTATATCTCCCACGTGTCGAAGCACGACTTAGAGGCATAACCGCATTGAAAGCAATGTCGCAAGTGAGGTAATCTTCACACGACCCATGTAATACATAAGGGAAAGAGATACATAGTTTGCTTACAATCGCCACTTCACACAATTACATGAATAAGGAATTACATCATCCAGATACAAACAAGGTCCGACTACGGAACCAAAATAAAAGAAGACTACCCCAAATGCTACACAGATCCCCGATCGACCCCAACTGGGCTCCACTACTGATCAACTAGAAAGAAACAACACAAAGGACAAGATCTTCATCGAGCTCCTCCTTGAGCTGGGTTGCGTCACCTGCACGGTCTCATCGACACCTGCAAGCTGGTTTTGGAAGTATCTGTGAGTCACGGGGACTCAGCAATCTCACACCCTCGCGATCAAGACTATTTAAGCTTATGGGTAAGGTAAAGGTATGAGGTGGAGCTGCAGCAAGCGACTAGCATATATGGTGGCTAACATACAAAAAGAGAGCGAGAAGAGAAGGCAAGGCACGGTCGATAAAACTATGATCAAGAAGTGATCCTAGAACAACCTACGTCAAGCATAACTCCAACACCGTGTTCACTTCCCGGACTCCGCCAAGAAGAGACCATCATGGTTACACATGCGGTTGATGGATTTTAATTAAGGTTAACTTCAGGTTTTCTACAACCGGACGTTAACAAATTCCCATCTGCCCATAACCACGGGCACGGCTTTCGAAAGTTCAATCCCTGCAGGGGTGTCCCAAATTAGCCCATCACAAGCTCTCACGGTCAACGAAGGATAAACATTCTCCCGGGACATTCCGATCAGACTCGGCATCCCGGTTCTACAAGACAACTTCGACAAGGTAAAACAAATCCAGCAACACCGCCCGAATGTGCCGACAAATCCCGATAGGAGCTGCACATATCTCGTTCTCAGGGCACACTCAGATGAGACATCCTACGAGTAAAACCAAACCTCAAGTTGCCCCGAGGTGGCCCTGCAGTCTGCTCGCTCGGACCAACACTCAGAGGAGCACTGGTCGGGGGGGGGGGGGGGGTTAAAATAAAGATGACCCTTGAGTCCGCGAAACCCAAGGGAAAAAGAGGCTAGGTGGCGAATGGTAAAACCAATGTTGGGCATTGCCGGAGGAGTTTTATCCAAGGCGAACTGTCAAGGGGTTCCCATAATAGCCCAACCGCGTAAGGAATGCAAAATCCGGGAACATAACACCGATATGAAAGAAACTATGGCGGCAAGAGTGGAACAAAACACCAGGCATAAGGCCGGGCCTTCCACCCTTTACCAAGTATATAGATGCATTAATTAAATAAGATATATTGTGATATCCCAACAAGTAAACATGTTCCAACAAGGAACAACATCTCCATGTTCCAACAAGGAACAAACTTCAATCTTCACCTGCAACTAACAACGCTATAACAGGGGCTGAGCGAAGCGGTAACATAGCCAAACAACGGTTTGCTAGGACAAGGCGGGTTAGAGGCTTGGTTCAATAATATGGGAGGCATGATAAGCAAGTGGTAGGTATCACAGCATTGGCATAGCAAAATAGCGAGCAACTAGCAAGCAAAGATAGAAGTGATATCAAGGGTATGGTCATGTTGCCTGTAATCACACAAGGAAGAAGAACGAGTCCATGAAGAAGACAAACGGACGTAGACGAACGGGTCCTCAGAAACGCGACGTTATCGGAACCAACCCGAAGAAGCAACACCAGAAAGAAGCAAACAATCATGGTAAACAACCACCACATAATCATGGCATGATGCACAATCAAGTATGATGCATGTCCGGTTTAATGAAGCATGGCATGGCAAGGTGCACAAGCAACCCTACAAATTAAGTGGAGCTCAATATGGAACGGAGTTGCATATTGACGGAACACCACATCAATTATTTAGTTCACTCTCGGTTAGGTACTCAACAATATTAAATGTTGGTTAACATGGCAAGAGGTGAAGCATAACAAAACTATACCATCTAAACAATTTAAATGGGGCCGGATATAACGAATAACGAATCCGATAAATCCCCATATGCATTAGCAATTTAAATGCAAACAACAATTTAAGCATTTTGATTGTTGTTATCATGATGCGGATGACATGGACCAGTTTATGCAATTTTTAATAAAAGTTCACAAGAGCATTATGAAGCATTTGTCACCGTGGTGGAAAGAAAAGGGGTGCCACGACAACGATAACCAAAATGGTGCCACTGCAACGTTCCGGTTCCGGTAACTCGATTGAGATACCGATGCAAAGGAGAAGTGTGCGGATGCGTACAAAAGATGGTGGGGCGCTCCCGGATTTCGGGTGTCCCATGATTTTGCGACAAGGAAACGAGCGACAATTTGGGCACGAGGCAAACACGGGCATCTCAAACATCGCAAGCATTCGTTCGCGGGCGGTCGTCTCGGGGTTATACCTTCGAAGCGTGCATTATCGGAACGGATCGAATTCGGCGGTAGGGGTACACATGTCGAAGGGGAAGTAGTTGTTCACAGGGTCGTCGTGGGAAGTAGCGGTTCACGTGATGGTAGTTGAACTTGACGTTTGCGTTACACGGGTCTTCAGCGATGGTCGTCGTACATGGTTCAGAGTGTTACTTGCATCTTCGGACTTGTCGGTCTCGATTCTTGCAATGGTAGCAGTATACGTCTCGTTTTCGGAGAGGTACTTGGGGTCATTTGAACTTGTTGGTCTCGTCATCTCGAAGGGGTGCTTGACGTTCTTAGCGATTCCGAAGACGGCGGTAGATGTACTTGGTGCCAATATGGTCTTCGGGTACTTGACGACTCCGGACGGGGCCACAAAATATAGTTGACCTTGCCGTTTCGGTGTAGTAGTGGAACGAACGTCCGTGTAGCCTTGCCGGTGTAGGTACTTGACGGTATCCGAGGCCTTCGGGCGGCGTGCACCGTTCGTAGACATTCGGGTCTCCTGTAGAGGTACTAGACGAATCCCGGGTATGTAGTCGTACACACACGTAGATGAACTTGACGAATACGAACTCTCCGAGGGTCGTCGTGGTGCTCGTTTCATGTAGTAGTCGTTCACGTGTCTTCGGTGGGAGTCTTCGATAGAGGTACTTGACGCCCATGGGTGCATTGGGGTCTTGCACGGCTCTGCCTCAGGAGGTCACCGGAGATGAATGAAGGCAACTTGCGCTGCTGGTAGTTGGTGCATGGCCGAGCCGCGGCTAGAAGCAGTGGCCGGCGTCGGTCTTGGTCTGAAGCGGGGAAGCGGTGGCGCACCCAGCGAAGGTCGGCGAGGAGCAGGAGATGGCCGGGGTTCCTTGACGCAACGGAGGCGGAGTAGAGGAGGGCAGCGGCGGTGTGCGCGAAGCTGTAGGCCAGCATGGTGGTCTCCATGGCCGGCGGCCATTCGGGTCGCACGAGGCAAGGCGGGCAAGCCAAGGGCGGTCGCGTCGGGGCTTGTGTCGTCGGGACCTGCAGAAGGAGGCGAGGCAAGGTGGCTCCGGCAAGGGCACCGCTGGCCAGGGACGGGCGCAGCAGTGACGAGGAGGTCAGGGTGCGGAAGACGGCATGGAGGCGCAGAAGAGGTCCGAGCAAAGCTGCTCCATGGCGAGGTGACGGCGTAGGAGGAGGTCGGGTATGGATTGGCACGGCGGCCTTGCTGGAGACGGGGAGGAGGCGAGATGGCGCGGCGGCGGCCTCACTGGAGTGGAGAAGGCGGCTCCATGGGGCGCTGCTCGGGGGAGGAGGTGCGGCGCACGAGGAGGGAGAAGGGAAGACCGCGAGTGAGGGAGGGATCGAGAGGGAGATGGATCGGGTAGCGCTCGGTCTGGCGGCGCTGGGAAGGAATCGAGGGAGAGGGAGATTGGGCTAGGGTTATGGAAACTGGTGGGGGCGGCTGGGCCTTGGAGCCGGCCCAGGAGTTGACCTAGGGAGGCCGGCGGCTGGTTGGGCCTAGGGATGGCCCTAGAGGCAGGCCTGCTGGTCTCTCTCCTCTCTCTGCTATTTCCTTTTCTTTTAAATAACAGAGAAATAAAGAGAAAGGAAAAGAGAGAAGAGAAGGTTAGAGTAAGAATTTGGGCATGCGGATAATATTCCCGGACTAGCAAAAATGTGCACGATCCAAGAAAAATGGAGTGGCCATTTTTCAAAGTTTAAATTCAAACTCATTTGATTTAAATTCAAATGGTTTGAATAGGAAGTGAGGGTTAGGAAGGTCCAAAAATGTTCGGGGTTTTGGAGGAGCCCCGGTAAAAGGGGAAAGAATTATTGGGCAAGGTTTGGAGATCAAACTCAAAGAGGAATAGACATGGGGAATATTTTGCACGTGTGTTATGGTTAATTCCAAAAGAATGGAATATTTATAATAGCTCCCTAATATCGGGAGGATATGTTATAAAGAGAAGTCACCCTTCCCTCGGTTTAAATGGACCAAAGATCCATGCAATTTATCTAACTGAGTTGCAAAAAGACTTATGGCATGATGACATGATGACATGATGACATGATGCAATGCACATGATGCAACGAACCAAAACGAATCACCCGACAACACCCGAAAACATGGAAGGCATCTGAAGCTTCGGTCTTGGGCGTTACAATAGGGTGGCCAAACTAGCCATTAAGGATTTGATAAACCGGCTGTGGCCAGCGAAGCTATGCCTAGCAGCTACTTCAGACTCGTGAGGCGGATGGTGAACGCATGTCCTCGGCTGGACATTATCAAGCGCTCCGTCTGTATTGAGGGTGCCCGTATGGCCTTTGCTCGCTAAAAGATGTGGTGGGCGAAGATGAACGCTATTGAAGTCGCCAGCGGGCCGCCGGAGGGCAAGGAGCACCGCACACCCGAGCGATATTTCGAGGATGTCGTAGAAGGGTCTCGACTTGTAGCGGCGCAATGTTCACATGACATTGTATTTGAATAAATGTATTCATGTTTGCCTTTGACTAGTATTATGGGAACAAAGCCAGTTTTTGTAAAGTAATTTTATTATGCTTTGAATTGTTTCCTCCTATACGACCATGTTGTGTGTAATCTGAGTGTGGCCAGTCGTCAGCTTCTGCCCTCATGTAGATAGTATGGAGGTGTTCAGAATGGAATCTAAACAATCTTGATCCAATTACATGATTCTTGAAGGAGTTGTTTAGTGCAACGAACAAGGCAATCAGACTTTATGGCTTTAACGCCCTCACTTAGCCATAGGAGTTTTATAATAAAGCATGGGTGCAACCCCTGGTTTAAGCCGGATTACTGTTAGCATCTGATCGGGAAGTGCCGATCTCTCGCGTAACGCGGAAAAAATCTCCAACGATTTGTAACCCTCGAGTAGCTGACCGGCTCTCGACACATCATGACAGTCAGTTTTCGGCTTTCTCTACTGAGGTGCTTGTCTGGTCAAAGCCAGGGCACAATCGCAATAGTTCTCCCTTTACTACCCTAGCCGATGGAGTAGAACGTAGGTAGCAAGCACAGGAGTCGGGCAACCCAACTATTGACCAAAGACATGATTCGGAGCCAATGCATATAATGCTAAACTCAGGGTGCCGAACTTATATAAGAAGTGTTCGGACTGTGCTGCCGTATTGTGGGGCGACAGGTATCCCCTAGCGAATATTAAACGTAAAAGAGTGTCGATGCAGCAAATAAGCAGATCGAAATAAAAATGAAGTAAGAAGCAAAAACCACAGGAACTAGGCCATGAACCATTTTTATTATAACTAGATGGATACGTCAAGGCGTATCTTGTACAGATGGTGCGAGAAGTATCCGGCCATTTAACATGCTGGCATCGATAGGGCGCAGCGTGCGGGTCCTGAGAAATAAGTATGAGTACCATCAAGAAGAACGTATAAAGGTTACCCTACACACCTGTGTTGCTTGCCTCCGTTGTATTTTAGTCCTGCTAAAGGACTTGACATCAGGCTCGCGGAAAAAGGTGCCTGAAACAAGAAAAAGAAGTAAAAGTATGTGTGTCTGGGATCGGTCTGGCTGAATTATAGGCCCAGGGTTATCTCGTGCCTCCGTCGATGTCCATGGAATTTTGCGTGGGTAATTGTGTACGCATGGTATGAATGCCAGTACCTTATTGGGGCTGGGACGGAGGCTGAATTGCTAGTTGAGCTCTTGACGAGCCACGCTGTCCTGTTGTAGTGTAGTCCGGACCCGCTTGATGGTGTCCAGGGGCTCGGCAGCTGGATTATAATGCTGCTTGAGAAGGCCGCTCTGTACTTCTGCTGCTAGGGCAGTGATTTGCTCCTCTGTTCGGAGGGAGCGTTCCGTATTGCCATTGACTGTTGTGATGCCGCGTGGACCAGGCATCTTGAGCTTGAGACAAGCATAGTGTGGCACTGCATTAAATCTAGCAAACGCGGTTCGTCCGAGCAGTGCGTGGTAGCCGCTGCGGAAAGGGACGATATCGAAGATTAACTCTTCGCTTCGAAAGTTGTCCGAAGAACCGAAGACCACCTCCAGCATGATTGAGCCCGTACAGCAGGCCTCTACACATGGTATGACTCCTTTAAAGGTAGTCTTTGTTGGTTTGATTCGTGAGGGATTAATGCCCATCTTCCGTACTGTATCCTGGTACAGCAGGTTGAGGCTGCTTCCACCATCCATCATGACTCGTGTTAGGTGTAATCCGTCGATGATTGCATCAAGGACCATGCGGCCGAACCGCCGTGGCGGATACTAGTTGTATGATCTCGTCGATCGAAGGTGATCAGAAATGACGACCATGGATTAAATTTTGGGGCGACTGGCTCTACCGCATAGACGTCCCTGAGTGCTCGTTTGCGCTCCTTTCTGGGGATGTGCGTGGCGTATATCATGTTCACCGTTTTGACCTGGGGGGGAATTTCTTCTATCCCGCGGTGTTCGGTTTCCAGGGCTCTTCGTCCTCGTCCTCACTTTGTGATCCCTTTTCTTTGTTTTTGGAATTTAACTTGCCAGCCTAGTTAAAGACCCAACAAACCCTGTTGGTATGATTGGCTTGCTTATCCGGGGTGCCGTGAATTTGGCATGGACGATCGAGTATGCGGTCCAGGCTGGAAGGTCCTTCGTTATTTCTTTTGTAGGGTTTCTTCCGTTGGCCGGACATGGAGCCACTGAATCCGGCGTTGACTGTGGTGTCCTCGGTGTTGTCGCCATTGCTATTGTGTTTGTGTCTCTTACGCTGGAGCCTGCCAGTGCTGTTCTTGGCCTCTGTGGGGCCTGCCTTGCTGGCTGTGTTTTTGCTACGAGCCAGCCAGCTATGCTTGCCTGCACAAAAGCGGGTCATGAGTGCCGTAAGGGCTGCTATTGACTTCAGATTTTCTTGTCCGAGGTGGCATGCTAGCCATTCGTCACGGATGCTGTGTTTGAAGGCTGCTAGGGCCTCGGCATCCGGACAGTTGACGATCTGGTTCTTTTTGGTTAGGAACCTAGTCCAGAATTTTCTGGCTGATTCTCCGGGTTGTTGAACTATGTGGCTTAGGTCATCGACATCTGGTGGCTGGACATAAGTTCCTTGGAAGTTGTCGAGGAAAGCCTCTTCCAAGTCCACCCAGCTGCCGATGGAGTTCTCAGGCCGGCTATTTAACCAGTGTTGAGCTGGTCCTTTGAGTTTTAATGGGAGGTATTTGATGGCGTGGAGGTCGTCTCCCCGGGCCATCTGGATGTGGAGAATGAAATCCTCGATCCATACTGCATGATCGGTTGTGCCATCGTATGGTTCGATATTGACGGGCTTGAACCCCTCAGGGAATTCATGACCTAGTACTTCATCTGTGAAGCAGAGCGAGTGTGCGACACCTCTCTACCGGGCCGCATCGTGGCGGAGCTCTGATGGAGTCCATTTGCGGCGTTCGGCCCGAGCGTGGTTAGGTTTGTCACGTCCGAATAGGTAGCCATCTTGTGCTTCGAGGCATGTCTTCGTGATCCGTAGATCGATCTTGTGTGTCCTGCTCTACTGTCCAGAGTCTGTCGGAGGTCGTACATATGAATCCGGACTCTTTCGTCCCTATTTTAGCGGGGTGGTGGGGCGTTCTGCTGTTCGGCCCGAGTTGTCGCTTTATCTCGACCATGGGGTGGCCGTTCAGCCGCTCTGTCCCGACCACGTGGTGGTCGGTCCTCACTACACAAGGGAGACATGTGCTCCGGCGCCTCCTCATCGAATTGAGGTAGCAGTCTGCGTTTCGGATAGCTCTTGGCTAGGCAGTTGAGGCTGTATTCCTCGGCTGTCAGGACATCAGTCCATATGTCGACGACCAGGTCTTGTTCAGCTTGAAGCTGCCGTTGTTTCTTTTCCAGGCTCCTTGCAGTGGCTATGAGCTGAAGCTTAAAGCGCTCCTGCTCAAGAGGATCCTCAGGCACGATGAAGTCTTTGTTGCCAAGGCTTGTCTCCTCCTCGGAGGGTGGACGGTAACTACCATCCTCCGAGTCATCTTGTATGGCTTGTTTGTCAGGGTTTTCTTGCCTGCTGTCATATTCCTATTCGGATGTAGCCCCGATAGGGTGTTCATTGATTTCGGCATCGCCCGGAGTACTATTTTCTCCGATGCCAGTGTTGCTGTCCTTTGAGCGGTGGGGCTTAGGGCGGCGCTTGGGCCGTCGGCGCTTGGACTGTGTCTTGGAGGTTTTATTCACATTTGGCTCTTATTTGTCGTCGCCAGATCCTTTAGGTGTATCAACCATGTACACGTCGTATGAAGAGGTAGCCGTCCAACGTCCAGTGAATGGAGGGTCTTGACCTTGCTCCTTGTCGGCATCGCCGTCCATACCGTCGATGTCTTCGGAGCCACAGTCAAGCGCATCGGTTAAGTCATCGACGGTGGCTATGAAGTGGGTGGAGGGTGGGAAGCAAGATTCCTCATCATCCGTCTCTAGCTCGAACCGGACATAGTTTGGCTGTGAGTCCTTCTCCAAGGACAAATTCTTTAAAGATTTCAGCACGTCACCCAAAGGACAGTGCTGGAAAACGTCAGCGGCACTGAACTCGAAGATCGATAACTGATCAAGCTCGGTGTACGCGGGCTTACACAATCCAGAACTTATAACTAGAGATGAGTCCGAAATTCTGTTAAAGCGAATATTGCAGGGCGCCGAGTCCATGTGTGGCTCCAACGCTACGGACTCTGAGGCCTCAGATGGCTTGATCTACTTCGGCTCTAAGGTCGTTGCAGCCGCAGGAACCATCTCCTGGGTGTGATCCGATGACAGATTTAAGTCACGTTCATCGGGATGAGGGGGAGTGATCGCCGCGGGCTCAAATCCCTCGAAGATCAAGTCTCCATAGATATACGTGATGTAATTCAAGCTTCTGAATCCGACCTGATGGCAGGAGGCATATCTATCGATCTGCTCCAGATTGCCAAGTGAGTTGACCCGCAGTATGAAGCCACCGAATACGAAGATCTGTGCGGGGGGGTCCTCCTTGGACAACCTCATTACTGACAATTGAAGGGGCCATCGAACCTTTTGTCGACGACACAGTGGAACTCTCAATGAAAGCACCAATGCCGGTGTCAAAACCGGCGGATCTCGGGTAGGGGGTCCCGAACTGTGCGTCTAGGATCAATGGTAACAGGAGACGGGGGACACGATGTTTACCCAGGTTCGGGCCCTCTCTATGGAGGTAATACCCTACTTCCTGCTTGATTGATCTTGATGAATATGAGTATTACAAGAGTTGATCTACCACGAGATCGTAATGGCTAAACCCTAGAAGTCTAGCCTATGAATATGGTAATGAGTATATGTGGTGTCCTTTCCGGACTATCCCCTTCGGTTTATATATACACCGAGGGGATCTAGGGTTTACATGGAGTCGGTTACATAAGAAGGAATCTTCGGTCGCCAAGCTTGCCTTCCACGCCAAGTAGAGTCCAATCCGGACACGGTGTAGTCTTCGGCCTTCATGTCTTCACAGCCCATCAGTCCGGCCCATGGATAATCGGCCGGACGCCCGAGGACCCCTTAGTCTAGGAATCCCTCAAGGACCGCCGAAAGGAGAGGAACACGATGGACATGTCAGGGAGGCAAGAGGAATGCTGTGGTGGCCGGGGTCAAGCCGAGGCCAAGGCGGCCATGGAGGAAAATGGCGGACTCCGGCAAGATGGGGCGATTCCAGAGGGCAAATGAGGCGGGGGAGGGATGAATGAGCTGTGGAGGGGTTCGGGGGTCCTTATATAAGTGCGTAGGAGGGCTGTAGAGCTCACGAGCGAGCTTGAGCAGTGCTCTGATGGAGGTCAGTGGCTGGGCATCGCACGGGCATGGAGCTAGCGGCTCACTTATGGCGAACCGCGAAGAGGCACCGATGCAGGGCGACACAGTCGAGCACGGGCGAGCTCCTGGAAAATGTTTGAGGTTGAGACGAGGAAGGAGGAGACGAGCATAGTGGCCGGAACAAGCCAGAGCACGCGTTCAGCTATGACGCAAGCATGATCACCACGCGCACTGGCGCAAGCGGTGCGCTTTGGCGTGGCCGACCATGTCCAGTAAATGGACCTTGGTGCCCATAGTCCAACTGAAGAAATAAATCGGTCCAGGAGCAAAGAAGAGATTTGCACTTAGCTCCAAAGTAAATCAACAGGAAGGTGCTTGTAACTTGATGTGGCTAAACCAGCTTGGTAACGTGGTAAATAGTTTCTCTGGCGATGATCATACACTAAGGTGATTTTGATCACCAAAAATCAGACTAAGAAGAGGAGTTTAGATGAGGGTTGCTGTAGAAAGTGCAAAACTGGCCAGAATTAGTGACTTGGATGATACACATACATACTTGATTTTCACGAGCTGAAATTTGGCATAGAGGTGTTATATGATGATATGAAGCTGCTGTAAAAGTTTCACGCCATTTGTAAATACCAAAGTGGCACTTGCTTCACAAAGCTTCATTCCAGACAGAAATTTGGAAACATTGCACAGGGCAATTGGATTAACTAATTGATCTAAAACTTGGTGTAGGGGGTTTATATAGATAGAGGCATGTCCTGGTAAAGTTTCAGCTCAATTGAAGCAATATAAAATATAGTTGCTTCACAAACTGAAAATCTGACCAGAATCTAAGATTTGGAGCTGGGCTCACATAGATAAGTTACATGAGCTCAAATTTGGTGGAGAGTCATGATTTGATCATATGAAGGACCTTGAAAAATTGCAACTCATTTGGATATGCCTAGCTTGTACTTCCTTCACAATCACTTGCCTCAGACAGGAACTTTGAAAATTTGCTCAGGAATATTTACTAGGCAAATTGAGTTGAATTTTGGCATGAGGCAGTTATTTGGACAGGAAAATATGTCCAAGAAGTGTGGGTTGAATTGGGCAAAGATAAATGGCACTTGCTTCACAAACTGCCATTCAGGACAGAACAGAAAAGGAATTAATTGAGCATGATGGGAAACATGTCCAATGATATATTTTGCCATATGTGAGGAAGGTATGACCCAAACAATTTATGAAAATTATTTGGGAATTTTAGGAGTGACAGAAATATAGGTTGCTTCACAACCTAGGCTTTTAAGGGTTATTCCTTTATCAGAAAAGGAATGTTCCCCAAAAAAGAATATTGGGTTAGGTCAAGAATGGAAATGACATGATCTTGGGATGATGATGAGGGTGACAAGCCACTATAAAACCTAGGAAGACATGATCTTCTCAAGTTTCAGAACCACATAGCCACGGAAAGCAAATCAAAACAGGAAGTCAAAGGAAAAAGAAAAGGGCAAAAATCCAGTCTATTACAGAAGTTATATTGTCATAGATCCTTCAACATGTGGTGCTTGCCCCCATCTTTGCTAGCCAAAAATTCCGCACCAAGTAGAGATACTACATATGCATCCAAAAACCCTTAAACCCAAATCTTATTTTCAAGAGTCCACCATACCTACCTATATGTGGTATTCTTTTGCCATTCTAAGCAAATTTGTATGTGCCATCTCTAATTTTCAAAATAAATTTCTCTTTTGTGTGCTCGTACCACTCGCGAGGCGGTGAGGGGTGGCCAATATTTTCCATGCTAGATGTGTTATTCTCACAATGAGTGTTTATTCACTTGTCATTGCACGAGAGTAAGGCAAAGGTATTAGGGATGCCCAGTCCCGAAATGAAAAATGAATTTACTTTATGTTATCAAATAATAAATTCCTTGGAAAGTGTTGGTATGGAGGGCAGCCGTGGATACGGTTAGCCATGGAAAGTGAAAGTATGGTGGAAAAAGGAATAAACTTTATTGGTGGGAAAAGTATGCCTCTCAAAATGTTTTTATCTCTCAATTTTTGCTTTGAGCTCTGGCACCTCTACAAATCCCTACTTCCCTGTGAGAAGGGCCTATATTTTACTTTTCAGTATTTACTTTTATGCACAAAATCAAAGTTTTTCTCTCTATTCCTTTTTATTTTTATCTTTTGGCAAGCATCATGTGGTGAGGAAAGATCTAGGCACATATGTCTAGTTGAATATGGGTAGCATGAGTTATTATTGTTGACATCATGTAAGTGCATCTAGTGCCCCTTAGTGATTTTGGTGTATTGAAGACTTATAGGCTAAGGGACTAATGCGTTTGTGAGTGTACACAGGTCTATAAGTCTATGAGGAGTTTGATATTTACAGGAAAAGTCGACCCCTAAAAATGAATATCTTTGACTGAAGATTTTGGTATTTCTGAAGACTTTCATGAAGACCTTGAAAGTGAAGAAATTAGTGTTTCCGTGAAGACTTGATATTCATGCGAGGAATATGAAGCTTGAAGACTTTCTTTTTCATAGTTTTGTTTTTCTCTTTCTTGAGTCATAGGAAACACCGTACTGTTAAAGGGGGTCAAGGAAATACTAAGGAAAAATTTCCAGGTGATGCTCAACTCAGAATTCTACACCTACCAATCCCTTCGAGTGAAGCCATTGGAAATCTCATACAGTTCAGTCAATTTCTTCAGTGACAGAGACGAAGTTCTTCTGGTCTCTGAGGAATTTGTCCTGACTGAGGAGTTAGGAATTCGCCTGTGCGGATTGTCTACACAGTGAGGAACATGATAGCCCTGAGGATTTTGCTACTCAAAATTCCGACCATTGCTGTGCTATGCGCTAGCTGTCCCAAAATATCTATCCACCTAATGGTCATATCATTGAAGGGCATTTATGTCTTATCATGTCGGGCTGCTCCCTAGGCTATAAATAGCCGCCCCCTACAACCACTAGCTGGTTGGCTGCTCCGAGAGAAACTAACACTTGTCATTTGAGAGCAACCCATCCTCTGAGGACTTTGAGCGAAAATCATCAAGTGAGGAAAAACCAAAAACCCAAAACCCAAACACCTACAAACCCCAAGTGATTGAGCATCACTGAAGAGATTGATCCTGCGTGGATCCAACGCTTGTTACCTTTGAAGACTGTGCTTCTTCCAGACGGTTAGGCATCATGGTCTAGAGCATCCAAGAGGAATTGTGGATCGCCGAGTGACCAGGTTTGTGAAGGTTTGGAAGTCGCCTGAAGACTTACCACGAGTGATTGGACGAGGTATGTGTGACCTTAGTTCAAGGAGAATACGGTGAGGACTGGGTGTCCTGAGCTGCGTGTTCAGGACTGGGTGTCCGGGACTGTGTGTCCTCGAGTTTAAATATTCAGCCGCTCCAACCAGATGTACAACTGAGACAGCAGTTGGAACTGGTCTACCAAATCATTGTCTTCACCAAGCTTACTGGTTCTATTCCCTCAACTCTTTCATTTCCTCATAACTGTGCTGTGTGTTTGTTCATATCTGTGTTTGAAGACTTTGACTGAAGACTTTCTCAATTTCCTCAGTTCAATTTCTTCAGTCTGTTTGTCTTCATCCTGTGTTATCCTGTGATTACGCTTCCTATATTGTGTGCCTGTCTTCATTTCATCATGATGACTATGCTTGTATTCTGTTATGTTTACTTTTGAGTACTTATTCCGCTGCTAGTAGTTCTTCGCTAAGGAATTTCCTCACCGACAAATTCCTCAGTGAAGAATTTCATAAAAATCGCCTATTCACCCCCCTCTAGTCGATATAACGCACTTTCACATCACCCTGGAGGTGAATACGTTGGGAGGCAAAACAATAAGCCCCTATCTTTCTATGTGTCCAGTTGAAACGTTTTGCTCATGTGTATGCGGTGAGTGTTAGCAATCATAGAAGACTATATGATGGTTGAGTATGTGGAGCTCTTACTTAAACTCCGTTGAATAAGTTGAATTGCAATTGCTTGGTGACTAAGAACATAGGTTGTTGGGTTTCAAGAGAATTCATTGTTTGAACCTTAACATGTGAATTGGTTGCTACTATAACGTGAGAAGTTTTATAATAAAGAATTGCTGTTATGATGCTAGGAAAAGTGATTGAAATTATCAGTGATCAAACTTGTGCACTTTGCTAGCATTCACACTTCATAAATTATTTCTTTTATCATTTACCTACTCGAGGACGAGTAGGAATTAAGCTTGGGGATGTTGATACATCTCCAACGTATCTATAGTTTATGAAGTATTGATGCCAATATATTATCACTCTTGGATGTTTTACAATCATTTTATAGCAACTTTATATCATTTTTTCGGACTAACCTATTGAGCCAGTGCCAAGTGCCAGTTGCTGTTTTTTGCTTCTTTTTTTACATCATGGGAAATCAATAGCAAACGGAGTCCAAACCGCGAAACTTTTTGTGGATTTTTTATGGACCAGAAGGAACCCAATGGGCTAGAGCTGCACCTGGGGGGTGCCCCGAGGGGGGCACAACCCACCAGGGCGCGCCAGGGCCCCCTGGCGTGTCCAGGTGGGTTGTGCCCACCTTGGTGGCCTCCCGCATGCCTTCTTTGCACTATAAATTCACAAATATTCCAAAACCCTTCGAGGTTAACCTAGATTAGAAGTTCTGCCGCCACAGGGCTCTGCATCCATTGAAAACCAATCTAGACCCGTCCCGACACCCTATGATACGTCTCCAACGTATCTATAATTTTTGATTGTTCCATGCTATTATATTATCAACCTTGGATGTTTTCTATGCATTAATATGCTATTTTATATGATTTTTGGGACTAACCTATTAACCTAGAGCCCAGTGCCAGTTTCTGTTTTTTCCTTGTTTTAGAGTATAGTAGAAAAGGAAAATCAAACGGAGTCCAATTGACCTGAAACTTCACGAAACTTATTTTTGGACCAGAAGAAGCCCACGGAGTATCGGAGATGGACCAGAAGAGTCCCGGGCTACCCACGAGGGTGGGGGGCATGCCCACCCCCCTGGGCGCGCCCCCTGCCTCGTGGACAGCCCAGAGATCCACCGACGTACTTCTTCCTCCTATATATACCCATATACCCTAAAAACTTCGGGAGCACAATAGATCGAGAGTTCCGCCTCCAGAAGCCTCCGTAGCCACCGAAAACCAATCTAGACCTGTTCCGGCACCCTGCCAGAGGGGGAAATCCCTCTACAATGGCCATCTTCATCATCCCGGTGCTCTCCATGACGAGGAGGGAGTAGTTCTCCCTTGGGGCTGAGGGTATGTACCAGTAGCTATGTGTTTGATCTCTCTCTCTCTCGTGTTCTTGAGGTGGTACAATCTTGATGTATCGCGAGCTTTGCTATTATAGATGGATCTTATGATGTTTCTCTCGCTCTACTCTCTTGTAATGGATTTAGTTTTCCCTTTGAAGTTATCTTATCGGATTGAGTCTTTAAGGATTTGAGAACACTTGATGTATGTCTTGCGTGGGATACCTGTGGTGACAATGGGGTTATTCTATTGATCCACTTGATGTATGTTTTGGTGATCAACTTGCGGGTTCTGCCCATGAACCTATGCATAGGGGTTGGCACACATTTTTGTCTTGACTCTCCGGTAGAATCTTTGGGGCACTCTTTGAAGTTCTTTGTGTTGTTTTGAATAGACGAATCTGAGATTGTGTGATGCATATCATATAATCATACCCACGGATACTTGAGGTGACATTGGAGTATCTAGGTGACATTAGGGTTTTGGTTGATTTGTGTCTTAAGGTGTTAATCTAGTACGAAGTCTATGATAGATCAAACGGAAAGAATAGCTTCGTGTTATTTTACTACGGACTCTTGAATAGATCGATCAGAAAGGATAACTTTGAGGTGGTTTCGTACCCTACCATAATCTCTTCGTTTGTTCTCCGCTATTAGTGACTTTGGAGTGACTCTTTGTTGCATGTTGAGGGATAGTTATGTGATCCAATTATGTTATTATTGTTGAGAGAACTTGCACTAATGAAAATATGAACCCTAGGCCTTGTTTCAACACATTGCAATACCGTTCGTGCTCACTTTTATCATTAGTTACCTTGCTGTTTTTATATTTTTCAGATTACAAAAACCTTTATCTACCATCCATATACCACTTGTATCACCATCTCTTCGCCGAACTAGTGCACCTATACAATTTACCATTGTATTGGGTGTGTTGGGGACACAAGAGACTCTTTGTTATTTGGTTGCAGGGTTGCCTGAGAGAGACCATCTTCATCCTATGCCTCCTACGGATTGATAAACCTTAGGTCATCCACTTGAGGGAAATTTGCTACTGTCCTACAAACCTCTGCACTTGGAGGCCCAACAACGTCTACAAGAAGAAGGTTGTGTAGTAGACATCAAGCTCTTTTCTGGTGCCATTGCCGGGGAGGTTAGCGCTTGAAGGTATATCTTCAAATCTTGCAATCGAATCTTTTTGTTTCTTGTTTTATCACTAGTTTAGTTTATAAAAGAAAACTACAAAAAATGGAATTGAGTTTGTCTCATACGCTTCATCCTTTTAATATCTTTCGTGAGAATGATTGAAAGGAAAATTGTTCTCAAGTGCTAGAAGAATAATGCATTAGAATGTTTGGCACTAAAGCTTTGTATGATGAGCATGATTGCAATGTTGTTAGTATGAATTCCTTGAATATCGATGATGCTAATGATATGCAAAGAAACAAGCTTGGGGATGCTATGTTTGATGAAGATGATATTTTTTGTCCCCCAAGTTTTGATGAGCAAATTTATTATGATGATAACATGCCTCCTATTTATGATGGTTATATTGATGAAAGTGGATTTGGAGAGGTAATGACTTTATTTAGTAATGATTCCACTATTTTGGAAGAGGTTCCAATTGATTATGAGAACAAAGTTGCTATCTATGATGATTATTGTGATGACATGTATGCTATAAAGAATAAAGATATCCATGAAACTTGTCATCATGATTTTAACTTTCAATTGGATTATGCCTCACATGATAGTTATTTTGTTGAGTTTGCTCCCACTATTATTCATGAGAAGAATTTTGCTTGTGTGGAGAGTAATAAAATTTCTATGCTTGTAGAACATGAAAAGAATGCTTTAGGTGCTGGGTATATTGTTGGATTCATTCATCATTCTACTGAAAATTATTATGAGGGAGGAACATATGCTTGTAGAAATTGCAATAATATCAAGTTTCCTCTCTATGCGCTTAAAATCTTGAAGTTATGCTTGTTTTGCTTTCCTATGCTAGTTGATTATTGTTCCCATAAATTGTTTGCTCACAAAATCCCTATGCATAGGAAGTGGGTTAGGCTTAAATATGCTAGTCATATTCTTCATGATGCTCTCTTTATGTTACAATTCTTATCCTTTATGTGAGCATCATTGAAATCATCATGCCTAGCTAGGGGCGTTAAACGTTAGCGCTTGTTGGGAGGCAACCAAATTTTATTTTTGTTCCTTGCTTTTTATTCCTGTTTAGTAATAAATAATTCATCTAGCCTATGTTTAGATGTGGTTTTATGTTTAGTTAGTGTTTGTGCCAAGTAAAGCCTTTAGGACCTTCTTGGGTGATTGTTATTTGATCTTGCTGTAAAAAACAGAAAGTATGCGCTCACGAGAATAATTTTCATTTTTTACCAGAGAGCGATAAAATACCAATTCCAAATGCAATAGATCATTAAACAAATTTCCTAGGACTTTTTTTGCTTGTTTTTTACATTGCAGGAAATCAATAGCAAATGGAGTCCAAACCGTGAAACTTTTTGTGGTTTTTTTATGGACCAGAAGGAACCCAATGGGCCAGTGCTGCAACTGGGGGGTGCCCCAAGAGGGGCACAACCCACCAGGGTGCGCCAGGGCCCCCTGGCGCGCCCAGGTGGGTTGTTCCCACCTCAGTGGCCTCCTGCACCCCTTATTTGCACTATAAATTCCCAAATATTGCGAAACCCTTCGGGGTTAACCTAGATCAGAAGTTCCGCCGCTGCAGGGCTCCGTAGCCACCAAAAACCAATCTAGACCCGTTCTGGCACCCTGCCGGAGGGGGGAATCATCTTCGATGGCCATCTTCATCATCCAGGCGGCCACCACGATGAGGAGGGAGTAGTCCACCCTCGGGGCTGAGTGTTTGTACCAGTAGCTATGTGTTTAATCTCTCTCTATCTCTCTCATGATCTATATCATGGGATTTGTTAATATAGTCGGATCATATGATGTTTCTCCCCTCTATATTCTTGATGTGATGAATTGAATCTTTACCCTTTGAAGTTTTGTCTTGACGGATTGAATATTCAGAGATGAGAACACATGATATATGTCTTGCGGTATGAATACTTGAGGTGACAATTGGGGTATCTTATTGATTCACTTGATATACGTTATGGCATTCAACCCACGGATTCCCGCGGTGATATTGGGGTAATCTATGCAGTGGGGTTGATGCATGTTTTTATTATCTTTTCTCTGACGAAAACTTTGGGGTCTCTTTATAGTTCTTTGTGTGGATTTAGTATTATGAATATGAATTTGCTTTGGTGTTATTCTAGTACGAACTCTAGGATATATCGAATGGAAACAATAGCTTTGTGTTATTTTAGTACGAACTCTTGAATAGATCGAATGGAAAGAATAGCTTTGAGATAGTCCCGTACCCTACAAACAATTCCTATCTTTTGTTCTCCGCTAATAGGAACTCGGGAGTGATTCTTTGTTGCACTTTGAGGGATAATCATATGATCCAATTATGTTAGCATTGTTGAGAGATTGCTCTAGTGAAAGTACAAACCCTAGGCCTTGCTTTTAAGCATTGAAATACCATTTTGTGCCCGTTTACTATTTGCTACCTTGCTGTTTTATTTATTCAGATTATAAAAATATATTTCTACCATCCGTATTACACTTTTATCACCATTTCTTGTATTTCGTCTGAGAGAGACCATCTTCATCCTACACCTCTCACGGATTGATAAAACTTAGGTCATCCACTTGAGGGAAAATTGCTACTGTCCTACAAAACTCTGCACTTGGAGGCCCAACACGTGTCTACAAGAATAACGTTGCGTAGTAGACATCAGTCATCGGTATGTTACTTGCCTGAGATTCGATCGTCGGTATCATCATACCTAGTTCAATCTCGTTACTGGCAAGTCTCTTTACTCGTTCCGTAATGCATCATCCTGAAACTAACTCATTAGTTACATTGCTTGCAAGGCTTATAGTGATGTGCATTATCGAGAGGGCCCAGAGATACCTCTCCGATACTCAGAGTGACAAATCCTAATCTTGATCTATGCCAACTCAACAAATACCATCGGAGACACCTGTAGAGCATCGTTATAATCACCCAGTTACGTTGTGACGTTTGATAGCACACAAAGTGTTCCTCCGGCATTAGGGAGTTGCATAATCTCATAGTCAGAGGAACATGTATAAGTCATGAAGAAAGCAATATCAATAAACTAAACGATCGTTATGCTAAGCTAACGGATGGGTCTTGTCCATCACATCATTCTCTAATGATGTGACCCTGTTCATCAATTGACAACACATGTCTATGGTTAGGAACCACAACCATCTTTGATTAACAAGCTAGTCAAGTAGATGCATACTAGGGACACTCTGTTTTGTCTATGTATCCACACATGTACTAAGTTTCCGGTTAATATAATTCTAGCATGAATAATAAACATTTATCATTAAATAAGGAAATATGAATAACAACTTTATTATTGCCCCTAGGGCATATTTCCTTCATAAGCGGCTTAAGGATGCCACACAACCAGCTAGTTTTTGGACCTGTTTTTGGTCTGTTGGCATTGCCAACTATGACAAGGCTCGAATTTTGGATGGGTTTGCTTCAATTCCTCTATTGGAAACAATGAACCCGAGAAGTTTCCCGGCTGGAACGCCGAAGAGACATTTTTCCTGATTGAGCTGTATGTCATATGTTCGAAGGTTGTCAAATGTGAGGCGTAGGTCGTCCACCAGTGATTCGACGTGTTTAGTCTTCATGACCGCGTCGTCCACATATGCCTCCACTGTTTTGCCAATTTGTTTTTTCCAGAAATGTTTCAATCATGTGTTGGTAGGTGGCACCGGCGTTTTTGAGTCCGAAGGGCATAGTGTTGAAGCAGAAAGGCGCGTACGGGGTGATAAATGTTGTTGCAGCCTGATCGGACTCCATCTTAATCTGATGGTAACTGGAGTAGGCGTCGAGGAAAAACAATGAATCGTGTCAGGCAGTTGCATCAATGATTTGGTAAATGCGAGGCAGCGGGAAGGGGTCCTTAGGGCAAGCCTTATTGAGGTCTTTGAAATCGACACAAAGGTGCCAAGATTTATCCTTCTTTGGCACCATGACCAGGTTCGCTAGCCAGTCCAGGTGCTTGATCTCTTTGATGAACCCGGCTTCAAGTAGTTTGGCTAGCTCCTCCCCCATAGCTTGTCGTTTGGGTTCAGAAAATCACCGCAACATTTGCTTTACTAGTTTGAACCCTTTTATTATATTGAGGCTATGTTTGGCCAGTCTGCATGGGATTCCTGGCATATCCGAAGAGTGACAGGCAAATATGTCCCAATTTTTGCATTGGAACACTCGTAAGGCGACGTCGGCCGTCGGATCCAGCTTTGCTCCAATGGATGCTATCTTGTTAGGATCCGTCGGGTGCACTTGAATTTGACTATTTCATCTGCTGGTTTGAAAGAGGTGGATTTGGACCTCTTATCGAGGATTACATCGTCTTTGTCCACTGTGGAACGCAGAGTGGTTAACTCTTCGGCCGCGAGGCCTTCGGATAGTGCTTTAAGGGCCAAAGGATGTGGTTTTGTTTTTGACACGGAGTGCTATGTCTGGATCACTAGTGACAGTGATTACTCCGTTGGGCCCTGACATTTTGAGCTTCATGTACCCATAGTGGGGTATGGCTTGAAAGCATGCGAAGGTGTCCCGCCCTAAAAGGGCGTGGTATCCGCTATTGAAAGGGGCCACATGGAAGAGCAACTCTTCGGACCTGTAGTTATTAGGCGTGCCAAATACTACATCAAGTTTAATTTTCCCCGAGCATCGTGCTTCACTACAAAAAATAAACTTCGTGATGATACGTGTTTGTCACAGTAGGTCACGTTTTCTGTCATGCATGTACATCCATGAAAAATTTATGATAGAATCAAGATAGTCATACATGTGCTATTGTAGAAGTGTTCCATGACATTACCAAACTTATCATCATGGAAGTGTCCACTTCCATGATGATAAATCGCGCGTCATGGAAGTGCTTTCGTCAAGGGTGACCGACATGTGGCATCCACCATAAAGGGACGCCGTTAAGCTACCGGGTCCAGTTTTGGATTCGATAACCCGCTAACAGCCCGGACCAATGAGGATTTTCCACGTGTAAAATTCTCATTGGCCGGAGGAAACACGTGCTGGCTCACCATTGGGACAGATGTCATCCATTCATTGGACAGGAGGCGCGTATAACACGTTGACACGTGGCATGGCCCAACAGAGGCCCATTCCGGTGAAAAGGCCGGCCCGTTTGACTTGGTCAAAAGGTAATGGGCCGGCCCACGGAAAGCGTGTTAACGGCCTGTTCGTATATAGCCCATTTACGGCCCGCTAACTCACGACCCGTTACGGCCTATCCGAATTAAGCCCAGTAGCTTCATCTGGGCCTTCCAATATGATTCCAACCCATTGTAACTTCTGGCCCATGTATGGCCCATGATGTCTTTCGGCCCATACGAGACCATTTGTAAATCTTGGCCTATTAATGGCCCGTGGTGAATCTAGCCCGCAAGGAACAGTGTACCCCCTTGTACTCATTAACGACCCATTATTCCATTGGGCCGTTTCCAACCCGTGTTATCTTTCGGCGTTCTCAGGGCCCATTTATTCTAGGGCTCATTTCCAGCATTCGGTTACTTACGGCCCGTCATTGGCCTTTTCTGCCCGTGGGCCAAATTCAACCCGCGGTTACAATCGGCCCGTTTGCGGCCCATTACTCCATTGGGCCATTTTCATAACGTCATCAAATACGGCCGATTAACGACGACCTGTTATTGTCGGCCCATGAACGGACGATTCCAAATCTAGCCCGTTTACGGCCCATAATGCGATATGTTATTGGCCCATGTTTGGCCTATCGATCATACGGCACATAGAAGGCCCATTGATGCCACGGTCCGTAGAAGGCCCATTGATGCTACGGCCCGTAGAAGGCCCATTCTTTCTATGGCCCTAAGAAGGCCCATTGTTTCTATGGCCCGTAGGAGGCCCATGGTAACTACAGTAAATATGCAGCCCATGGTTATTGTGGCCTAGTTTTAAAAAATAGGTTATTGCAGCCACTAGCAAACCGCGGAAAAAGAACTGCACTGACTACAAGCAGACAAATAAACAAGAAAACAAGCAAATAAATAAGCAAGCAACTTACGCTAGCCTATCACGGCTATTATACATATTACATCCACTAGGCATCAAAGTTCGCCACCAGTGCAAATATAGGGAACAAAGCAGCATATCATATACACTGGTTATCAAAGTTGGCGATCAGTGCAAATAAACGCCGCAGCAAAACAAGTCCGGAACTGAAACCACTTCAGAAGAGCTCAAGAAACAATATCTTGGGTACCTATAATGCTGGCAAGATGCTTAGCAAGCTTATTAACTTTCTCTTGTTTGGCGCTTAAATCCTCCAGCACTTGTTGTTGCACCAGAAAGTATGCATCTGAATTCTGCAGGGGCTTCCTCAGTCCTTCGGCTTCCTGTCGCATAACATCTGATCAATGTCTTTCAACTTGAAGTTGAGACTCAAGAAGCCGAACTGATTCAGGCAGCGAGTTCGAAGAGCTGGTGCCAGCAGTAGTAGCCAGTAACTTGAACACTACATCAAGACAGGACTTCGGGGTTGTCTCAGTGTCTTCAATATAGTTTTTATCAGCTTTCTTGGAGACCAACAAGTATGTCTCACTATCTTGAACCTTATCTGCATTACTTCCTTTACCATTGCATAACGGGGGTACTCTTCTCCAATATTTTATCCGCGTTCTAAAAGAGAAACAAAGAAAAACATCACAAGTTTACAATGTAGCATATGAAACTCATTTTGGTAAACCAGTTCAGTAGTAAGGTGGACATGATAACAACATGAAACAGACATATATCTATGTAGTATGGTCACTATATGGTCTATATCATTCTAGTTTATGTTGCCAAATCAAGATAGATACAGTTTGAATCATATCTATTTAAGACAAAGCAACATAGATAGAATATAAGTGTGGGAAACTACACAGCAAGAACAACACTTGTAATGTGCATGGCATGAGAATATAACTGTTTATTCATATGAAACTGAAATCAACATAGAGCAAGTTATAACAGCAAATATGTTAAAGAAACAGGTTTAAAACATACATGTTGAACCATTGGAGTTTCAATTGCATCCTTCAATTTCAAATTAGTTGGTATGAGTAAATACAATGATGCAAGAGCAAAGTAGTATGAACCATAGCTACGGAACCTGACCTGAGAACAATTCTTCTTCTGCTTTAAGCATTGACTTGGGGTTCAGACTAGTGGTCCTCGTGCTTTGGGCACTGTAGTTGCCTTACTAACTGCTCGTGTTTGAGTGCTCTGTGGTGGAGACGGTGCTGTGTCAACTGGTGGGTTACTATCTGCTGGGGTAGGGGTTAGAAGGGGTGTAGCTGGTTCTCTATCCAACTAGGTAGGGGTACAATCTGCGTGAGTCTGAGTTATGTGTGGTGGGGCCGGTTCTTGGGAAAGTACAACCATGGTTCTATCTGCATCGACATGTAGCGCAATCTTTTCTGAATACCATGTTTTTACTCCCACAAATACTTCCATCACCCCCTCCAATTGAAATGGCTGATAAACAAGAAAAGTAATTGAATGTACAGACATTGTAAGATAGACAGGTGCAATGGATAGTAGGGAAGAAAACAGAGCATGAAATAATTCACATTTATGTTGTCTAACCAAACAGAATAGCAGGACATAATTTCAAATATATGATGGCTAATTAAATAGGATAGCATGACACAATTTCAAATGTATGATAGCTAACTAAACAGGATAGAATGACATAAGTCAAAATATGATGTCTATGTAAACAAGATGAGATGATATAACTATATTATGTCTTTAGAAAATGGGTTGGCATGCCATAATTCAGATACATGCTGTCTATGTAAACATCTTGGCATGATATAATTCAAATATATGATTTATATACTAAGAAAGTGAGCAGAGGGCAATCGCATATATGATGTGTCAACTAAGGAGATGGCATTCAATATTGTGCATATGATGTAAAAACTAAGCATTGTAATACAACATATGCATGATATGAGTAATATAACCCTGCCAAGTTTGAGCTTACACCTCAGGGGGATAATAGGACTGGTCATCTACCTCTGAATCCTCCTTTGAAGAGCTATCTGTAACCAGCAAGATATCTGCTTCAGCAGGTAGCATTGTCTGCTCTGAAGACCTTGTTTTCACTCCAGATTTCTCCATCACCAATTCAAATGGCTGATGCAAAGGTGATAGTAGTAGTATGGCTCTCCCAACACCCCCCCCACCAGCGACCTAGGCTCTCCGGCGATCTCCCCATCCAACCAATAAATTTTGCTCCTTCTCCATGCATCATCTCCGGCGTCCTCTGATCCTTCTCCCTATACCCATCTCACATGGGTCATCATGAGGGATCAACTCTGGATCTGGACTTTTCCAAAGGTATGGCTTTTGCGGAGGAAGTTTTTAGATCTTGTGGGAAATGCATTCATCCCGTGGATGACACGGGCCATTTCATTATGGTCGTCTCTTTTAGTAGGCACATCTTTCGTCTTGATGATGATTCAGTGGCGGCGGCATTGGAATCTGCAATTGGAGGATCCGCAATTGATTTGTCTGTTCAGCTCATTAAGGACAAGGTATTCTCATTTATTATCTCTTGCAAACGTGTTGGCCTTCTTATTCTACAATTGCGATCTTTTGCGTGTCTGCAATTCAAATGTCACTTCCATCTTTGGGGTAATGGTGGCCCTAATTGGAGACGTGAGTTTCTTATCTGGAAGAAGGAATGTGATGCTGAATGGATAATAATCAGTCCCTCTAAGAGACGTGATTCTCTTGGTATGATTGCCATGCATAAACCTCCTTCTAAGTCTGCTTTGCGTTCGGGTACTGGATTTAAAAATAAAATTTCGTTTTCTACATTCCAACAATATGATGTTTGCAAGGGATATAGCTATTCTGCCTCGCCAGGTACGGTTGATGATATTGCTGCTGCTGGGTATTCGGTTCTTCCTCGTGAATGAGTGATCTTGCCTCCGCCGCCAGCGACTGATCTCCGATGGATGGTGGCCGAGCCACCCATCACTTTCGGAACAGTTAACGTTCATGAGATTTCTTCGGCCGGGTTTTCAGTGGCCGCGCCAACCACCCTCGACGTCAATCTGCATGTGCATGGAAATGAGCTGGTTGGACCAGCTCCGCTTCCGGCCCAAGTTCGTTCACCGGCCCAAACAATCTCTTTCATGGCCCAGGTTGATTCCACACCTTCCCCGACCCTATCAAATCTGGACTCCTTTGATATATCTCCATCTAATATTGGCAACGAGGAGAATATTGATTTGCAACCAACGGCCTTATCTGGAGATTCTGTTGATTTAAATGAACTTATTGATGACATGGTTTTTAATGTGTGGAAATGTCAGAATTGTTTATCCATGGTACATTTAACCAAAGCGTGCACCAGCAGGGTTCGGTGTCATAGATGTTTTCGGTTGGGGCACCGGGCAAAGGGCTGTTCAGATTCTACCCCTTCTCCCGCTTACAAGTGGGTCCCACGGACCAAATTGGGTGAATCCAGCCAGTCAGCAGGTTTTTCTATGCTGGACGCCTCGATTTCCTCCATAGCTAGTCCCGCTGGGTCTTTGTCCAGTCTCGTCGAGCCTGCCACCCCATCTATTCCACCTCTGCCTGCAGAGCCACCGCCCACAACGCCTCCTCCGCCTCCCTCATCGCCGTCTGCATCGCCTGGCTACTACGCCACTGCTACTCAGTGCTGCTCTCCTTCTTCAGCATCGACCATGGGGACCTTTCCGTTGGACCCCATGGAGTTTATCCCGCAAGGCTTCGACATCATCGACGGTGGGGAGCTGCGTCTGCCCGCACCTTCTTTGCGCCAGCGGTGGCTCCAGATCGGCAGCATGAGGCCTATGCTATCGCCATCATCGAGCCAGCCCATCTACCTGAAGAAGTCGCCATCTTTCGGAACATGGTCAGTAACTTTGTCGTTAATGATCTGGGTAGAGCTGTTCTGGATGCCCAACCATGGATCCAAGGAGTTGGGTTGTTTCATTTTAGAAGTGCTCTGGCTCGTCAAGCCTTAGTTGATCATCCACCCTTCAATCTGGGCAATGATAGATTTGTTAGATTTATTCTGCATGATGAGGGCATAAATTACAGAGCAACGCAGGGTTTTCGCCGTGGATGGATTATGTTGCTTCGTGTTCCTTTGGATTATAGGCGCACACAGTACCTCGCGGATGTGATTAGCACGTTTGCTAGGTTTCACCATTAGCACCAAGATGATCCAATGCTTGTCCGCTCCTCGGTTTATGTGTCTTACCCGCCGCCGACTTTGGTTCCACGCTCTGTGACTTACAGAGAATATGCAGACTTTGGTGGTCCTAGAATCTCTTGGTCTGCGCCTATATACATTCTCTCAGCAGATTTTGCAGACATCTTGCCAGCAGATGAAGACCCCATGCCCTTCAATGGCAATCCGCACCCCCTCCCTGGCAATTTGCACTTTGATAATCACAATTGGGTTATGCCAGAATTTCCTGAGCTAGGTTGGAATAATGTGCCACATCCTATCAATGAGCAATAACACAATGATGTACATCCGGTCCAGGAAGCGGTGCAGCAAGAGGAACTTCAAGAGATTCGGTCTCAGGAGTCTATAGTTCTGCAACTTTCTGATGATTCAGTTAACAATGCTGACAATGCTGTAGAGGTAGCTTTCTTCCAGCCCCCAATGGGACCACAGCAACCTCCTCTTCTGATTGGGCAAGTTTTCACTGTCTATGGACCGGTTTTGCCACCTATGATGCAGTGGCAGCATACTTTCGAGAAGAAGTTGCCGCTTATGTGGTCTTCGAACAGTCCCCAGCTTTTTTTAAGCCTAACATTGGTGCCATGCTCAGCAAGCAGTCCTTGGAGGTCCTCTGCAATGCCCCAGCTTCCACTCTTCAGTTCCTGCCCGAACCTGCCTCCTCGATCACCTCTGCTCTGGATGTGCCAACTGCTCCTGTTAAAAGGCCAGTTGCTCGGGCTCTCTACTTTGAGGACCTTGATGAGCCAGTTTCTGAAGTCTTTGAGTTCTCAGATGTGACTGAAGTACCTCTGAAGAGAGCAAGGAAACCTAAAGCCCCAAGAGTTATTGTTGACACTGATGTTCGGTGCAGTGCACGTCTCAGCGCTCTCCGTGATGGCTACCACAAAGCAATAAGTGGCACTTTGTCCAAGAAGCCTCACACTTCGAAGAAGCGCAAGACTAGCAGTTTCCAGTCTGAAGATAGCCCCTCTGTGCCCCCACCAACTGCTATTGCAGACCTTCAACGCATTGCGCTCGTCTTTGCATTGCACCCGAGAAGATCTCTACGGATAAGCTTGTTGCTGATCCTACCAAGTCCAACAACAGTGTGGGTTCTGATGATTAGTTACTTCATGCAGGGTTCTGGTCTATGGCGTACCATAATCGCCATTTATCTTTCGTTCTATGTTTGGAACTATGCACAGCTTGTTTGCTCTGTGGGTCAGTGTAGGTCACTGCATGTCCTACCTTTTATGCTTTTACTTTTGGTTTGTAATGAATCAGACAAGGTTTAAGGAGTGGAAAGTTCTATGTTGGAATGTTCGGGGCCTCAATTCTGAAGCGCGTCAGCTTGCGGTTAGACAAAAGATCGATGAAAGTGGTTGCTCTGTTATTTGTCTTCAGGAAACTAAATGTATGCATATGGATCAACGTTTCATTAGGAAGTTCTGCCCGAGGCGTTTTGATAATTTTGTTTATGCTCCCTCGACTGGTGCGTCTGCTGGGATGGTGGTTATTTGGAATTCATCCTTTTTCATAGGTTCTTTAATTGAGGCAAAATCCTATGGGATAATTGTGGAGTTCAAATCCAGGCATACTTCTGAAACATGGTATTTAGTTTCCGTTTATGGCCCGTGTCAAGGCCCTGCCCGTGAAGAATTTGTTCAGTGGTTATATAACCTTGATATTCAGTTTGGTGTCAATTGATTGCTTTTGGGTTACTTCAACTTCATGCGATCGCTTGAGAACCGCAATCTTCCGGGTGGCAATGTTAATGATATCTTCTTGTTTAATGAAATAATTGGTCATTTGGGTCTTGTTGAGCTGCCAATAAAGGGTCGTCAATATACTTGGTCGAACATGCAAACTTCGCCGCTTCTCGAATAGATTGATTGGTTCTTCACGTCTGTTGCTTGGACATCAGACCACCCCAACACGATGATATTTCCTCTTGCACGCACTGCCTCTGACCATGTTCCGTGCGTGGTCTCGATTGCCACATGTATCCCCAAGGCAAAGGTTTTCCGCTTTGAGAATTATTGGGTTGACTTGCTTGGTTTTGCAGATTGTGTTTCTAAGGTTTGGAATAGGTCAGTGGCAAAATCGTCAATTGCCTTAACAATTTCGGCCAAGTTTAAATCTCTCCGTTATGCTCTCAAGAAATGGCATTTAAACCTGTCCACAGTCAAAGCTCTAATTGCTGATTGTAATAAAGTGATTATTTTTCTTGATAATCTTGAGCAAATTAGGGCTCTGAGTTGGCCGGAGTTCAATTTTCGTAGAATTGTTAAATTGCACCTTGAGGATATATTACATTGGCAATTTATCTACTAGAAGCAGCATTGCACGATCAGAAACATCAAAGTTGGTGAGGAGAATTCAATTTTTTTTCATGCCATGGCTACGGAAAGATATCGCAGGAACACTATCTCCTCGATTAAGTCTGTGCAGGGTGATGTAGTCACGGATCACCAACAGCTGGCAGGGATGTTTTGGGCTGATTTCAACCAACGAATGGGCCAATCAAAAGGGATTCAGATGGGATTTGACCTAGACACATTAATTCCCCGGATCGATGGTCTAGAGGAGTTGTCTTTACCGTTCACGTACTCTGAGGTGGATGCGGTCATTAAGAATATGCCTGCTGATCATGCTCTGGGACCAAACGGGTTCACTGGCCTTTTCTTAAAGAAATGTTGGTCTATTTTAAAGGAGGACTTTATGAAGCTTGTGCAAGAATTCTATGAAGGGAAGTGCAATTTGGAGTGTCTTAACACATCTCTTATCACCCTCATTCCGAAGAAGCTGAGCCCTGAATATGTTGGTGATTTCCGACCCATATCATTGACTAATACATGTTTGAAGTTTTTAACCAAGCTTTTGGCAAATCGTCTTCAAGGTGTGATCTTAAAATGTATCCACCGCAACCAATATGGTTTTCTTCGGTGTAGATCCATTTAGGACTGCCTAGCCTGGTGTTTTGAATACATCCACCAATGCAAAGCTTCCAAGAGGCCTATCATTCTTCTTAAGCTTGACTTCACCAAGGCTTTCGACACCATTGAGCATGAACTTATTCTTAGAATTCTGAAATGTAAGGGATTTGATGATCGTTGGACAAGTTGGGTTCAGAGCATTTTGTCCACGGGCTCTTCTTCAGTTCTTTTGAATGGAGTGCTTGGTAATCATTTTGTCTGTCGTTCGGGTGTTCGTCAAGGAGATCCACTATCTCCTTTGCTCTTTGTGATTGCGGTGGACTTAATTTAGTCAGTCGTGAATGAAATGTGCTCAAGGAATATTCTCACCTTGCCAATCCCAACTACCTCGAGGGACTATCCGATTGTTTAGTATGCGGATGATACCCTCATCGTTCTTCCAGCTATTGACAATCAGCTCATTGCTTTTAAAGACATGCTTGAAGTCTTTGCTAAATCAACCGGTCTGAGGGTAAATTTTAGTAAGTGCTCTTTCATACCCATCAATATGAGTGATGACGAGGGCAAACGTGTTGCTTGAATGCTTGGGTGTGATGTTGGTTCCATGCCATTCACTTACTTGGAACTACCAATGGGTACCACCCGGCCAACAATTTATGACTTGTTGCCTTTGGTGGATTGTATTGAGCGACGATTATCTGCGTCTTCTTGCCTGTTGAACCAAGGAAGCCGGCTTCAGCTCTTGCAATCTGTTCTAAGTTCTATGCCAATATATTTCTTGTGCACTCTTTCACTACCGCAGGGAATCTTAAAGCAGATTGAGCGCATCATGCGGCAATGCTTGTGGAGAGGGAACTCGGACACACCCCGACAATCATTGGCGGCTTGGTACTTGGTATGTCATCCTAAATCATTTGGAGGTCTGGGCGTTCTGGACTTGAGCATTCAGAATTATACCTTGCTTATCAAGCATCTTTTCAAGTTCTTTAATAAGAAGGATGTGCCATGGGTATCTCTTATTTGGGACACTTATTATGCTGCCGTGCCTCCCCAAGTAACTCAAAGCTGTGGTTCTTTCTGGTGGAGGGACGTATTCAAGTTATATGATAAGTTTTGCAAGTTGGCAGTTCCACACGTTCGAACGGGAGATACGGTGATCTTCTGGTTAGACCGCTCGCAACTTGGCAATAATACGGTTATCATGCAACATCAGTTTCCGAGGCTTCACTCTTTTGTGATTGATGACTCCTTCACAGTCAAGGATAAGATGGAGCTATCGGACCTAACGGACAATCTCCATCTGCCACTGTCTGCCGATGCCTTTCAAGAATTTAATCAACTCCAGGAGTTACTTCCCTTGGTCAACCTTCACGATGGGGAAAAGGATGTCTAGAAATGACCGTCCAAGTCTGGTGACTATCAGTCCAGGATTTATTACTTGTCATGCTTTTCGCACATAGTTGTTAATCCCATATTCCGGTGGATCTGGAAATGTTCTTGTACCCTGAAGTTTAAGGTTTTTGGTTGGCTCCTTTTGATGGATCGCCTAAACACTAGAGACATGATGCAGTGGCGACATTGGATTATCCAGGATGACACTTGTGTTCTATGTCACTTGGCCTCTCATGAAGACAGAGCACATCTCTTCTTTGCTTGTAATTTTAGCCAGCGTGTCTGGAACTATTTGGGTATTTCATGGAATCCTCAACCTAACCAGACCACTTATGACATGGCTTCTGATGCTAGGAGGGATTTTGGCCAACCTTTTTTCTCAGAAGTAGTCTTCACTGCCACTTGGAATATTTGGACACAAAGAAATGGGAAGATTTTCAGAAATGAACCACCTTCATTCAAATCGTGGAGGAGAATTTTTTTGCATGACATCTCTCTTTTAGCTCATAGAATCAAATGTAAATATAGGAATAGATTAATCTCTTGGATAGATACATTACCCTAATCACTTCTCTTGTAAGTATTTTCTCCTCCCTTCTCTCAACTTGTAACTTGTAATACTTTCATACTATGGTTTAATAAAGGACTGTGAGGCTGTTGCCTTGCAGTATATAGTCAAAAAATGGCTGATGCACAGGAAGAGCAGTTGAATATACAAACATTGTTGACAAATGCAATGAGAAATACAAAAAAGGACGGCATGATATAATTCACATATATGATGCTTGGCTAAACATCATGGCATTGCACAATTCACATATATAATGTCTTGCAACAAGATGGCATCGCATAATTCACATATATGGTAATTAGACACTAAACAGGTGGCATTCACACAAAGCATGTCTAAACTAAGAAAATGACATAGCAATGCAAGATACCATACAGACGATATGAGCAACATAACCCTGCCAAGTTAGAGGGGGAAATAGGACTGGTCATCTGTCTCGGAATCCTCCTCTGAGGAGCTATCCGTAACCAGCAAGACATGCGCTTCGTCAGATAGCATTGTCTGCTCTGAAGACATTGTTTCCACTTCAGATTTTTTCCATGACCGTGCCGGATGGCTGATGCACAGGAAGAGTAATTGAATGTACTAAAATTGCTGACAAATTTAACACGTAATAAAAAAATGATGGCATGATATAATTCACATATAAGATGACTGGCTAACCAGGGTGGCATTGCAAAATTCTCATATATGATGCCTGGCTAAACAAGATGGCATTGCGTGATTCACATATACGATAAAGAAACTAAACAGATGGCATTGACACAAAGCATGTTTAAACTAAGCAGATGACTTATTTGATGTATCCAGTAAGCAATGCAAGGCACCATATGCATGATATTACCAACATCAGCATGCCAAGTTAGAGCGAAGACCCGAGGGGGTAAATAGGAGTGGTCTTCTCCTTCTAAATCCCCCTCAGAACAGTTATCTTCCTCTTGATTATGATCCAAAATGGGTGGAGGGGGCTGCCTTTGCGCCCACCATGGAGTGACGTCTGCATGAAATTTTATTGCCACACAAGGCTCGTCTCTTTTGCTCTACATGTTCAGCTCTATTGTGTACAATAACTGACATGCATAGGAATAAAACATAGTGAGATTATGTAAGGAGTGTATGCACAAATCCAGAGTCATGGTAGCAAACTTTGGATAGACCAAAAACCAATGATAGCAGGCAGATAATAACTTTAGTTAAAAAATACAGATAATGGCTCCTTTAATGTTTGTTTGCACCCAACATGAAACTCATAGTAGACACCCAAGATTAACTAGATAGTAGACAGATAGCATTGATTGATGCCCCAATATGTACCCCACAACCATTTGAAAACTCAAGTTTCAGCATTAGTTTGGACCTGACTCGGAGTCTAATAGGTGAACACGACGATAAAGTAGCATGCCATCATATTAAGCGATGCATAACGTAAGCAGACACGGAAGAGTGTGACCTCTCTTGCGGACCCGTGTAGTCCTCAAGGTCATCTGCTCAGTTGATGATGGTAATGTAGTTGTTGTGGCTGCCGGCGGTGGGGAAGAAGATCCGAGGCGGCGAAAGACAGTCTGGAGAGTGGATCCCTGCTGTGGTGAACCCTTCCGTCATTGGAGCAGCTGAGCTGGGGTGGAACACAGCACAACAGGAGCAGGACAAACCACACAAGGTTTTCTTTGACACATATCTGTAACAGAAGTAATTGTGTAAGGGCTTGTTTGAATTTGAGGATTCTACAATGCAGGGATAGGAAATAGACAGGAATAGGATAGGAATGCACGTGCAAAATAGAGAATTTGAAAACCCGGGATTTATGCCAATCTGGGTGTTTGATTCACAAGAATTGGAAGATCACAAGATGCAAAGAAGCAAGGTGAGACTAAGTTAAACCACAAGAAAATGTACGGTTATAATGCTATTATGCTACTATGTCTTAGTCTTGTGCTTCATGAATAGGACTTTGAAAAGGAGGAAAAGTGGAAATTAAAATTCCTACATTTTTTCCTTCAAGGAGACACTAAAGGAACAAATCCTACAGTTTTCCTTTGCTCCATTCCTTTAAACCAAATTCATGAATAGTAGTACCATAGGAAACTTTCCAATTCCTATATTTTTCCTTCACTTTTCCTTTCAAGCACTGGCGATTCTAGTAGGCAGACTTGAGCAAGGAAAAGCCTACACTCAAAAAATGTTTTTGTGCTACTTCTATAACTTTGGACCCAGGCCACTGCCCTACTAGCTCAACTCCCAAGCCCATCGACAAATGCATAGCTCAAACACGCAAAGATTAATAATGATGGCGTTCAAGAGAGTCCATCAAGGATAGCTAAGTTTCCTGGTACCTCACTACTTGTCATATAGTAGGAGAAACTAATCGTATTTCAGTTACTGCATGTGCTCAGTGGACAATATATATAACATGTAGAGTAAAAAAGATATGCAACAAGTGTACAACCTCTTTGGCGAAGCCATGTCGATCTCAGCGTGATTGGGTTGGTCGGTGAGGATGATCCGGCTGACTTGGCCGTCGAAGGAGGGGAAGAATATCTTAGGCTTCTGGAGATGGAGCCCGGGGTACTACTCCGCTATGATGGAGGGTTTCATCGTTGGAGAAGCTCCGGTGAGTTGTACGACGCCGAGGCTGAAGCAGGACAAGAGAGACAATGTTAACCTAAGTGGAATTCTAATAGCATCTCCAATAGATGACGTAAAATACATAACCACAAAGTGCTAGATGTAAAATACATCAGCCGCTCATCTTTGAACTTAATTGTCGAAACTAAATTTAACTGTCGAAACTGAACTTAACTGTGGAAACTAAATTTTTCTATCGAAACTGAATGCACTAGTAGCAAAAAAGCAGTAGCAGCAGCAGCACATGCGAGAGCCGGGGCAGATGGTCGTGTAGCAGCATCAGGTGAGGCTACCGTGAGCCGCCAGCCACCACCGGACAAATAGTAGCCCCTCGCCGCCCGCGGCCGGTGGTGCACCGCCCCGCCCGCCCCGAAACCACTCCCCACCGCCGGTCCGCCGCCACCCCGGCCATCCCTCTAGGCCACCCATGCCGAGCTTTTTCTTCGGCGATCCCCACGCCACCTCCCCACCACCGCCAGTGACCACCGCCCCCACCCTGAACCCTAAGATAGATAGTGCGGTACCTCTCCGGCGAGCCCCCTCCCCGCTGCGTCTGGTTCTTCCTTAACTCTGGCGAGCCCCCCATCCCCTGAAAATCGACTGACCCAAAAGTTGATTCAGTCGGTTGAAGTGTAGCTAAATCAGAGAAGCATCGCAAGCATGAGCAAGAGCGAGAGCAGTAGCGCGAGCAAGAGCAGACCAAGCAGGGGACCGAGAGCAAGAGCAGAGCAGCAGCGCAAGAGAGAGATAAAGCAGCAACAGCTCCTACTGATGTGGACGTTGCCGCCGAGGGAGCGACGCCGTGGAGGAAGTGGCCAGCGCCGCCGTCATGGTTGGAGCTGCATCGTGTCGGCTCGGGACCAAGCGCCGGCAGCACCGTGACATCGAATCAATAAGAAAATGCGGCGATTAGTGTACAACCTCTTTGGTGGCGCTGATTAGGCCTCAGCTTCATCCGAGGAAACGGTGATGATGATGCTCTTCCGGTAGTGCAGGTGAAGACGGAGGTGTGGGAATGGAGGTGGCACGAAAGACAAGGGGAACATTGGGGCAGCTCCTTGGAGGTGGAGGACGGGGTGGCTGAACCGGCGGGACAATGAGATCGATGACGGATCCTCATCCGGTATGGTGGATGAGGGACGTCGAGGTGTTACTGTGGACGTCGTCGTTGGGGAAGAGGCTCCGGCTGGGTGGCGGACGGAGGAGGGTGTGGGGCTTCGTGGGTTTTTGCGGCCTTGGTGTACGAATGGGTGGGCGGATGGGATGGGAGTGGGTGTAACGCCCATGATGCGGCTATATCTCCCACGTGTCGAAGCACGACTTAGAGGCGTAACCGCATTGTAAGCAATGTCGCAAGTGTGGTAATCTTCACACAACCCATGTACTAAATAAGAAAAGAGGTACATAGTTGGCTTACAATCGCCACGTCACACAATAGCATGAATATAACATTACAATCATCCAGATACAATCAAGTTCCGACTACGGAACCAAAATAAAGACAACCCCAAATGCATAATGTCCCCGATCGCCCCAACTAGGCTCCACTACTAATCGTCTGGAAAGGAAATGTAGTATCATCCTGAGTCCTCATCGAACTCCCACTTGAGCTCAGTCGTATCTCCTAGAGCGGTATCATCGGTCCCTACATCTGGTTTTGAAGGAATCTGTGAGTCACGGGGACTCAGCAATCTCACACCCTCACGATCAAGACTATTTAAGCTTATAGGTAGGGTAAAAGGTATGAGGTGGAGCTGCAGCAAGCACTAGCATATATGGTGGCTAACATACGCAAAAGAGAGCAAGAAGAGAAGGCAAGGCACGGTCGAGAAACTATGATCAAGAAGTGATCCTAGAACACCCTACGTTCAAGCATAACTCGAGACCGTGTTCTCTTCCCGGACTCCGCCGAAAAGAGACCATCATGGCTACACACGCTGTTGATTCATTTTAATTAAGTTAAATTTCAGGTATTCTACAACCGGACATTAACAAATTCCCATCTGCCCATAACCGCGGGCACGGCTTTCGAAAGTTCAAATCCCTGCTGTCGGATTTCAGGTTCCGGCAGACCCTTGAGGTTCGAACACTGGGGTGCACGCAGAGATTTCGCCTCCTACCTCCCTGCGCCCCTCCGCCACGCTAGGATCAAAGCTACGAAAAGAACAACACAAGGGACACAGGGTTTATACTAGTTCGGACCACCGTTGTGGTGTAATACCCTACTCCGGTGTGTGGTGTGGTGGATTGCCTCTTGGGCTGATGATAATGGACAGTACAAGGAAGAACAGCCTCGCAAGGGTCTGTTCTTGGCTGGGGCGATGAACTACTGGGAGAAGTTCAGCCACCTTTCTCTATCTCTCTCTCTCTCTACCACCTCTCTACTTGTCGAGCTCTTGGAGGAGACTGAGCCGAACCCCTCGCTACGTGGGTGGCCGGTCCTATTTATAGTGGCCCTGGTCCTCTCCCCAAATATTGAGCGGGAAGGGAGCCAACACTGGCGGGCTAATTTGAAGGGGGACAACAAGTATCAACTATCCTGACAAAAGTAGTCTTCCCCTGCGCAAAGCTCTGGTGATGACGCCGTCTTGGGCTCCATGGTGACCTCCGTCTCGTAGTCCTCCTGGTCTTGGTCTCATTGCACCGAAACGGCAACCTTTGCCTGATGCCTCGGTACTCCGCGGCTGCGCTTGCCCCCTTTGCACCAAAGAGGAAAGGAGGACGCTGCGCAGGCTGGCACCCGCCTAGCGCCCTGAGTCGTCATGGCTTGCGTCACGGGCACCTCGTGAGGTACCCCGCCTTGATCTCTCCGCCTCCTTGTGAGCCAGCCTGACGAGGCTGTGCCTGAGGAAGCTCCGTGTCGTCCGCCCCGCGAGGCTTGGCCCCTCGCGAGGGTCTTGAGTTTGTGTTGGTGAAGATGGGTCGTGCTGGGCCCCCCTTTGAGCCACGCCGCAGGCCGCAGGCAGGCAAGTCTGGGGACCCCCGTTCCCAGAACGCCGACAGTAGCCCCCGGGCCCAAGGCGCGCCTGGACTTGGCCGTGCAGGGAGGCGGAAGGGCGAGAGCGAAGCGCCACGGGCCCTGACAGCCTGCGGCCTTGGGCGCCGCGTGGCGGTTGATTGGACGTGGGCGTCTCCACTTCCCCACGGCGCCTCGGCAACTGCACGGATTGGACAGGTCCTTGCATGCAAAGCGGGTCATAATTACCTGCGATCGTGGGGGCCGTTGGTTGGCCATCGCCAGCCATAAGTATGGACCGGCGCTCGCCCTTCCAGTTCATCCCCCCTTGCTTCTCCTTTTTCTTCATGGCCCCGTCGAGGAGGTTCTCAGCCGCCGAGAAGGGGAAGGCTTGCAGGGTTGAGCCCGCCTCTCCCCCACCCAAGTGCGGCCGAGGGCGCCCTCGCAAGCATCCTGTGGCCACTGCGGTGGCTCCCCGCGGCCGTGGAGGCGATCTTCAGCACGGCGACGGGCGGATTGCTGCAGCCGGGGGGCGCGCTCTGGCTGCGCGTCCCCCAGGCCACGCGTTCGTGCTACTGAAGTGCTGCCGGAGTTCATCGTGTGGTCGGCGGAGCCGGCTAGCACCCGGCTTCCGCTTCCTTGCTTCCTCCTCGGCGAGCTCCCGGCCGGCGCCCCGGGCGGCCTCTGGCTCCAGGACGACGGCTGCTGTAGTCGGGCCTCATGGGTCTCTCTGGAGGCCTCCGCGGCCGGGAGCCTGTCCCTGGCCCGCGGTTGGCAGACGTTTGCCCGCGTGCGTGGCCTGAGCCGTCGGTGCACCCTACACTTCAAGTTCGACGGAGATGCCACCCTCTACATGAGGGTGTTTGGGGAAGATGGTCGCCACACAGGGTGTTGCCCCGAGGGTGACGACCGCGGCTGGGAACCCAGCTCCGGTGATGGTGGACAGAGCAGCGCTCGCACGGTTGGCGGTGTTCGGGGTTCCCCAAGCTTCTCCGGTTCTTCTTCAGGCGGCGACTCCTCTAGCGGCGGCCGCGATCAGCCTCCACGCCGTCGTATCTGCTTGGGGGGTGGTAACGTGTCCGCCCACCGCTGCGCCCTGGTGAAGCGCGAGAGGGAGTCCGCCTGAGCTCCGGAGGAAACTCGGGCCTTCCCGGCGGTCCGGTGTGAGGCGAGCCACGCCGGATTTGTTCTTCCTCTTCCCTTTTTCCTGCGTAACAAAGACAATAGTGCGGAGCCCCGCGGGGGCGTGTTTGGGTTATTGCTTGTTAATCATCATTTTTCTTTCGTTTCCGTACCTTCCGGCTATGTGCTCGAGCATGGATAGTTCCCGGCCCCGTCCATGGGGGGCGACCGACCCAGGCCCTTTGTTTGTGTCGCGGTGCCCGTGGGGCACGGACTGGAGGGGTGCTCCTGTAAGGGGCCCAGGTCGCAAACTCTTTGAGTGACTAGGATAGGAACACTCGCGTGGGCGCCTGGCTCTCCCCCTCGCGAGGCCTTGCACAAGAGAAACCGAGGCAGGAGAGCGAAAAGCCGAAGAACCGCAAGCCAAAGACGGCAACAACTTCAACAAAACTCCAAAAGAAGAGGAACAAGCCAACTGCGGAAAGCAAATGAAAAGCCGCGTCCGACACCTAGTCTAGTCTTCGACGTCTTCTCACCAGCGCGGAGCTAAGTGCTGCCACTGGGTGTGGGAGGGAGCCGCAGGGCCTGAGGCCGGCGTTCTTGAGACTCCGGGGCGTGTACAGCCCCAACTCATTATTACGTGAGAGTGTCACGGGCGGCGAGCTTCACAGGCGTTGGCCTTCTTCACAGGCTCCGGGCCTTTTCCAAAACGCGATAGCTTCACAGGCACTCGCCTTGCTTCACAGGCTCCGGGCCTTTTCCGAAACGCGATAGCTTCACAGGCACTCGCCTTGCTTCACAGGCTCCGGGCCTTTTCCAAAATGCGATAGCTTCACATGCACTCGCCTTGCTTCACAGGCTCCGGGCCTTTTCCGAAACGCGATAGCTTCACAGGCACTCGCCTTGCTTCACAGGCTCCGGGCCTTTTCAGGGGTAGAACCTCCGGAGGTGCTAGATGTTCCATGCATTCTGGACCGGCACTCCCTCTTGAGTCTCCAAGCGCGCAGAGCCGGGCCTGGAAACATGAACAACCTTGAACGGGCCCTCCCACATGGGAGAGAGCCTGTGCAATCCCTCCCTGGAGAGAACCCGCCTGAGCACTAGGTCTCCTACCTCAAGAGTCCTGGGGCGGATGTTGCGGCAGTGATATCGCCGTAGTGCTTGTTGGTACCTCACCGCTCACAGCGCGGCTTCCCGGCGATGCTCCTCCCACAACACGAGGTCCGTCCCCCGCATGGCGCCCTGCTGCGCCTCGTCGAATGCTAGGACCCGCGCGGAGCAACGTCTGACCTCGTGAGGGAGGACTGCTTCTGCTCCGTAGACCAGGAAGAACGGGGTCTCTCCAGTCCGCTTGGTCGCGGTGGTGCGGATGGACCACAACACGGACTGCAGTTTGTCGTACCAACCTCTGCCGCAAGCCTCCAGCTTCTTCTTGAACGTCCTGGTCTTGAGGCCCCTCAGGACCTCTGCGTTGGCTCGCTCGGCTTGGCCGTTGCTCCAGGGGTGCACCACTGAAGCGTAGCATATCTGCGTTCCAAGGTTAGCACAGTATGTTTTGAAGAGGTTACCGGTGAACTGCGAACCGTTGTCCGTGATGATGCGATTCAGCACCCCGAACTGGCTCACGATGCCCTTGATGAACTTGACTGTAGAACCCGCAGGAATGGTGCGGACAGCCTCCACTTCAGCCCACTTGGTGAATTTGTCCACGACAACGTAAAGGTAGCGGTAGCCCCCTGGCGCCCGAGGAAACGGATCCAAGATGTCGAGCCCCCAGACTGCAAATGGCCACGAAAGGGGGATAGTCTGCAAGCCCCCTGCCGGCTGATGGATCTTCTTGGCATGGAACTGGCAGGCCTCACAAGCCTTCACTAGTTCAACGACATCATTGAGTGCGGTGGGCCTGTAAAACCCACTGTGGAACGCCTTGCCAATGAGGGTCCGTGATGACAAATGATGTCCGCAGTCTCTGCCGTGTATATCTTCCAGTAGTTCCTTCCCTTGCTCCCTGGAGATGCAGCGCAGGGATACATCGTTTGGTCGCTTTCGGTAGAGCTCCCCATCTTTGATGTAGTATGCCGTGGCCTGGCGCGCCACTCGCTCTGCTTCCTCCTCCTTCTCCGGCAGGGTCCCTTGCGTTAGGTAGCTCCGGAGCTCCGTGATCCAACATCCCTCCTGAGGTTCCATCGTCAGGAGCAGGCGTGCTCCCGAGGCCGGGCCACAAGCCGGAGCTCCTGAGGCAGGTGGCTGAGGGAGCTCCTCCCTGGGCTAAGCCGTGTTTGATAATGACGGTAAGGTTGAAGGCTTGAAGAGCCGCTCCTTAAAAACGCCAGGCTCCTGAGGTAACCGCCTGGACGCGCGTTTGGCGATGTCATCGGCTTCCTGATTCGTGCCACGGGGCACATGCTGCAACTCCAACCCCCAGAACTGCTTCTCCCTCCTGCGGACCTCTGCAAGGTAGGCCTCCATGTGCTCATCCTTCGGCTCGTACACCTTGTTGGAGAAATTGGCAAGGAGCTGCGAATCGCCCTTGATGGTGAGGCGTTTCACCCACAGGGCAGCTGTGGCCTTCATGCCCGCTATTAAGCCTTCATATTCCGCTATGTTGTTGGAGACCTTCTCGCCTTGCTAGAAACAAAGCTGCACGGCGTAATAGAGCTTGTCCTGGGTGGGCGATATAAGCACCGCCTCAGCCCCTGCGCCGTGTCTGGAGAATGCCCCATCGAAGTACATAACCCGGCCTTCTGGCGCCTCGCTTCCCGGGGACAGGGACCGATCCTCGCCAGCCTTGAGGCCTGGCGCCTCCGTCCATTCTGCCACAAAATCTGCCAACGCTGCTCCCTTGATGACTCTGGTCGTGCTGAATTCGAGCTAAAACGCTTGTAGCTCTATGTTCCACTCAGCAACCCTCCCAGCTGAATTGGGGCTCCTGAGCACCCTCTCCAGGGGGTATGACGAGACGACCTTGATGGGGTGACCCTGAAAATAGTGCCGCAGTTTGCGCGAAGCCACCACTAACGCGAGGAGGAGTTTTTGAGGCATGGGGTACCGTGCTCTTGCATCCCGCAGCACTGTGCTGACGAAGTACACCGGGTGCTCAACAAGGTGGAGTGCATCAGTGCAGGTGGCTCCCTTCGGAGACCGTGGCGCCTCTTGGGGCAATGGGGCCTCCTGAGACTGGTCGTCTGGAAGAGGGGCCTCTTCCGCCTCTAGTGCGCCCCTCTGTGGCGGCTGATCCTCCTCGGCCGTGATGGCGGTTTCTGTGGGCCTTCCTCGTCCCTGTTTTGCCTTATCCCGGGCTGTTGCCGCGGTTTTGATCTGGCGCTCCTCTCTGACCGCTACCAAGGCAGCGCTGGCGGAGTAGGGAGTGGCGGCGAGGTAGAGCACCAAGGGCTCCTGAGGGCGCGGGGCCACCATGACCGGTGGGCTGGTCAGGTATCTCTTGAGATCTTGGAACGCCTTGTCGGCCTCTTCAGTCCACTCGAAGGGCCCCTTTTTCTTCATTAGCTAGAAGAAGGGCAGGGCTCGTTCCCCCAGCTTGGAGATGAAGCGCCCTAGCGCGGTCACGCGCCCCGTGAGCTTCTGCATTTCTCTGAGGGTCTTTGGCGGGCTCATGTCTTCCACCGCCTTGACCTTCTCCGGGTTAGCCTCGATGCCTCGGTGGGACACGAGGAAACCCAAGAGCTTGCCCGAGGGGACTCCGAACACACACTTCTCTGGGTTGAGCCGTAGGTTCACTGCGTTGAGGCTCGCGAAGGTTTCCTCCAGGTCTTGTATCAAGGTCCTGGCCTCCCGAGATTTTACCATGATGTCACCGATGTAAGCTTCAACATTCTTCCCGAGCTGCGGGCCCAAGGTGATATGCATCAGCCGCTGAAAGGTCGCCCCTGCGTTACGCAGCCCGAATGGCATGCAGGTGTAGCAGTACACCCCGCACGGGGTTAGGAAGGCCGTCTTCTCGACGTCTTCCACCGCCATCTTGATCTGGTGATACCGGAGAAGGCATCCAGGAAGCACAACAGGTCGCATTCCACGGTGGAATCAACGATCTGGTCGATGCGGGGGAGCGGGAACGGATCTTGCGGGCACGCTTTGTTGAGGTTGGTGAAGTCGACACACATGCATTCCTTCCCTCCCTTCTTCGGCACAACGACAGGGTTGGCCAACCAATCTGGGTATCGGACCTCGCGAATGACCCCAGCGGCCTCTAATTTGCGGGTCTCTTGGACGATGAAGGCCTGCTTTTCTGTGGACTGCCGCCTGGCCTTCTGCTTCACAGGGCGCATGTTGGGGCACACGTTGAGGTGATGCTCGATTATGCTCCAGGGGATCCCTACCAACTGGTCCGGCTCCCAAGCGAATACCTTCTTGTTTGCGCACAGGAACGCAACCAGGGCCTCCTCCTGCTCGGGTTTGAGGTGGGCGCCTATGGTGAAAGTGGCGTTGGTGGACCCGTCCTCATCGACGGGCACCTGCTTGGTTTCTGCCTTGTCCTGGGTGAACAACTGCTTCTTCTTGGCGGGCGCAGCCCCCTTGGGCTCGGGGGCACCCGAGTCGGCAGGCTGTGCTGACGTTGTTGTCTTGAAGACGAGCTTGAGCACCCGCAGAGCGTCACCAATATCCCCGTGCACGGTGAGGTCACCGCTGTTCCCGGGCATCTTCATGAGGTTGTACGCCGGGTGCGTCGCGGCCATGAACTGGGCCAGCGCTGGGTAGCCGAGGATGGAGTTGTAGGGGAGGCCGATGGGGGCGATGTCGAAGTCGACCAGCTCCGTGCGGAAGTTGTCGTAGGTGCCGAAGGTCACAGGGAGCCGGATTTGCCCCAAGGAGCTGGACGACCTGCCCCCAACGCCTGAGAAGGGCCGGCTGGGCTGCAACCGTTCCAGGGATATGCAGAGGAGGTTGAAGGCCTCGACTGAGAGCATGCTGAGGCCCGCCCCGCCATCGATAAGAGTTCTGGTGATGGCCACCTGGCAGATGGTGGGGGTGCATAGCATGGGGAGCGCGCGCGAGCCGGCCGAGTTGGAGGGGTGGTCCTCCGGGCTGAAGCTCAGGCCGGTCTCGGGCGCCGCTCAATCCAGGGGAGCCCCCTGCCGTGTGGAGGCGGCGCTGACCCGGCGGATGAATGGCTTGGCGTGGTAACTTGTAGGCGGCGCCTACGAGCCGCCCAAGAGGGACGCGACGACTGGGGGTGCTGGTGCAGCGCGATAGGCGGGGAAGAGGTCGCGGGGCTCCGTGGGCGCGCGGAGCGCGCGGGACAAAGAACCAGCTGGGGTGAGCGAGCGAGTTGCGGCGTGGCCGTCTTGCCGCACGGACAGATGCCGCGATGATGCTTACCGCTCGTCCCCCGCCGGGCCGGTGGCGGCGTGGACGGCAGGTGATGGGGAACGGCGAGGGCGCCCGCCGACAGGGGCCGTCTGGGCGACGTGGGAAGCAAGGGCGGCCCGGCGCTCCGCACGGGCCCGACGTGCGTCAGACATGGGCGCGATGGTCCGAGGAGAACGGAGCGGTGGAAGACAAACTCCGGCGCACCCCTACCTGGCGCGCCAAATGTCAGATTTCGGGTTCCGGCAGACCCTTGAGGTTCGAACACTGGGGTGCGCGTGGAGATTTCGCCTCCTACCTCCCTGCGCCCCTCCGCCACGCTAGGATCAAAGCTACGAAAAGAACAACACAAGGGACACAGGGTTTATACTGGTTCGGGCCACCGTTGTGGTGTAATACCCTACTCCAATGTGTGGTGTGGTGGATTGCCTCTTGGGCTGATGATAATGGACAGTACAAAGAAGAACAGCCTCGCGAGGGTCTGTTCTTGGCTGGGGTGATGAACTACTGGGAGAAGTTCAGCCACCTTTCTCTCTCTCTCTCTCTCTCTCTCTCTCTCTCTCTCTCTCTCTCTACCACCTCTCTACTTGTCGAGCTCTTGGAGGAGACTGAGCCGAACCCCTCGCTACGTGGGTGGCCGGTCCTATTTATAGTGGCCCTGGTCCTCTCCCCAAATATTGAGCGGGAAGGGAGCCAACAATGGCGGGCTAATTTGAAGGGGGACAATAAGTATCAACTATCCTGACAAAAGTAGTCTTCGCCTGCGCAAAGCTCTGGTGATGACGCCGTCTTGGGCTCCACGGTGACCTCCGTCTCGTAGTCCTCCTGGTCTTGGTCTCGTTGCACCGAAATGGCAACCTTTGCCTGATGCCTCGGTACCCCGCGGCTGCGCTTGCCCCCTTTGCACCAAAGAGGAAAGGAGGACGTTGTGGCACCCGCCTGGCGCCCTGAGTCGTCATGGCTTGCGTCACGGGCACCTCGCGAGGTACCCCGCCTTGATCTCTCCGCCTCCTTGTGAGCCAGCCTGACGAGGCCGTGCCTGAGGAAGCTCCGTGTCGTCTGCCCCGCGAGGCTTGGCCCCTCGTGAGGGTCTTGAGTTTGTGTTGGTGTAGATGGGCCATGCTGGGCCCCCCTTTGAGCCACGCTACAGGCCGCAGGCAGGCAAGTCTGGGGACCCCCGTTCCCAGAACGCCGACACCTGCAGGCTGTCCCAACTTAGCCCATCCCAAGCTCTCACGGTCAACGAAGGATATTCCTTCTCCCAGGACGGCCCGATCATACTCGGAATCCCGGTTATAAGACATCTCGACAATGGTAAAACTAAACCAGCAAAGCCACCCGAATGTGCCGACAAATCCCGATAGGAGCTGCACATATCTCGTTCTCAGGGCACACCGGATTGTCCAAGGTTCCGGTAGGCTAGCCTAGAGTTGCCCCTGGTGGCCACCGACAGCTGACAGGTTGGACCAACACTCAGAGGAGCACTGGCCCTGGGGTTTAAAATAAAGATGACCCTTGAGTCCACGGAACCCAAGGGAAAAAGAGGCTAGGTGGCAAATGGTAAAACCAATGTTGGGCCTTGCTGGAGGAGTTTTATTCAAGGCGAACTGTCAAGGGGTTCCCATTATAACCCAACCGTGTAAGGAACGCAAAATCAAGGAACATAACACCGGTATTACGGAAACTAGGGCGGCAAGAGCGGAACAAAACACCAGGCATAAGGCCGAGCCTTCCACCCTTTACCAAGTGTATAGATGCATTAACATAGACAAGATATAATAGTGATATCCCAACAAATAAACATGTTCCTGATGTCTACTACACAACCTTCTTCTTGTAGACGTTGTTGGGCCTCCAAGTGCAGAGGTTTGTAGGACAATAGCAAATTTCCCTCAAGTGGATGACCTAAGGTTTATCAATCCATAGGAGGCGTAGGATGAATATGGTCTCTCTCAAGCAACCCTGCAACCAAATAACAAAGAGTCTCTTGTGTCCCCAACACACCCAATACAATGGTAAATTGTATAGGTGCACTAGTTCGGCGAAGAGATGGTGATACAAGTGGTATATGGATAGTAGATAAAGGTTTTTGTAATCTGAAAATATAAAAACAGCAAGGTAACTAATGATAAAAATGAGCGTAAACGGTATTGCAATGCTAGGAAACAAGGCCTAGGGTTCATACTTTCACTAGTGCAAGTCCTCTCAACAATAAGAACATAATTGGATCATAAAACTATCCCTCAACATGCAACAAAGAGTCACTCCAAAGTCACTAATAGCGGAGAACAAACGAAGAGATTATGGTAGGGTAAGAAACCACCTCAAAGCTATTCTTTCCAATCAATCCGTTGGGCTATTCCTATAAGTGTCACAAACAGCCCTAGAGTTTATACTAGAATAACACCTTAAGACACAAATCAACCAAAACCCTAATGTCACCTAGATACTCCAATGTCACCTCAAGTATCCGTGGGTATGATTATACGATATGCATCACACAATCTCAGATTCATCTATTCAACCAACACAAAGGACCTCAAAGAGTGCCCCAAAGTTCTACCGGAGAATCACGACGAAAACATGTGCCAACCCCTATGCATAGGTTCATGGGCGGAACCCGCAAGTTGATCACCAAAACATACATCAAGTGAATCACGTGATATCCCATTGTCACCACAGATATCCACGGCAAGACATACATCAAGTGTTCTTAAATCTTTAAAGACTCAATCCGATAAGATTACTTCAAAGGGGAAACTTAATTCATTACAAGAGAGAAGAGGGGAGGAGAAACATAAGATCCAACTATAATAACAAAGCTCGCGATACATCAAGATCGTGCCAAATCAAGAACACGAGAGAGAGAGAGAGAGATCAAACACATAGCTACTGGTACATACCCTCAGCCCCGAGGGAGAACTACCCCCTCCTCGTCATGGAGAGCACCGGGATGATGAAGATGACCATCGGAGAGGGATTTCCCCCTCCGGCAAGGTGCTGGAACGGGTCTAGATTAGCTTTCGGTGGCTACGGAGGCTTCTGGCGGTGGAACTCCCGATCTATTGTGCGTTCTGGAAGTTTTACAATACGTAGGTGTATATGGGTGAAAGGAGTACGCCGGTGGACCGAAGGGGGGGCCACGAGACAGGGGGGCACGCCCCAGGGGGGTGGGCGCGCCCCTACCCTCGTGAGCACCTCCTTCATCTTCTGACGTAGGGTCCAAGTCTATCCGGTAGGTTTCCTTCCAAAAATAACTTCTCCAGTTGATTTTGTTCCGTTTTGACTCCGTTTGATATTCCTTTTCCTCGAAACACTGAAATAGGCATAAAATAGCAAATCTGGGCTGGGCCTCCGGTTAATAGGTTAGTCCCCAAAGTAATATAAAAGTGGATAATAAAGCCCAATATTTCCCAAAATAGTAGATAATATAGCATGGAGCAATCAAAAATTATAGATATGTTGGAGACGTATCAAGCATCCGCAAGCTTAATTCCTGCTCGTCCTCGAGTAGGTAAATGGTAAAAAAGATAATTTTTGATGTGGAATGCTAGTTGGCATAATTTCATTGTGATTCTTCTTAATTGTGGTATGAATATTCAGATCCATGAGATTCAAGACAAAAGTTCATATTGACATAGAAATAATAATACTTCAAGCATACTAACTAAGCAATTATGTCTTCTCAAAATAACATGGCCAAAGAAAGCCATCCCTACAAAATCATATAGTCTGGCTATGCTCTATCTTCACGAGACAAAATATTTAAATCATGCACAACCCCGATGATAAGCCAAGCAATTGTTTCATACTTTTGATGTTCTCAAACTTTTTTCAATCTTCACGCAATACATGAGCGTGAGCCATGGACATAGCACTATAGGTGGAATAGAATGGTGGTTGTGGAGAAGACAAAAAGGGGAAGATAGTCTCACATCAACTAGGCGTATCAACGGGCTATGGAGATGCCCATCAGTAGATATCAATGTGAGTGAGTAGGGATTGCCATGCAACGGATCCACTAGAGCTATAAGTATATGAAAGCTCAACAAAATAAACTAGTGGGTGTGCATCCAACTCGCTTGATCACGAAGACCTAGGGCATTTTGAGGAAGCCCATCATTTGAATATACAAGCCAAGTTCTATAATGAAAGATTCCCACTAGTATATGAAAGTGACAACATAGGAGACTCTCGATCATGAAGATCATGGTGCTACTTTGAAGCACAAGTGTGGTAAAAGGATAGTAGCATTGTCCCTTCTCTCTTTTTCTCTCTTTTTATTTATATTTTTTATTTGGGCCTTCTCTTTTTTTATGGCCTCTTTTTTTATTTGGGCTTCTCTGGCCTCTTTTATTTATTTTTCGTCCGGAATCTCATCCCGACTTGTGGGGGAATCATAGTCTCCATCATCCTTTTCTCACTGGGACAATGCTCTAATAATGATGATCATCACACTTTTATTTTTCTTACAACTCAAGAATTACAACTCGATACTTAGAACAAAATATGACTCTATATGAATGCCTCCGGCGGTGTACCGGGATGTGCAATGATGCATGAGTGACATGTATGAAAGAATTATGAACGGTGGCTTTGCCACAAATATGATGTCAACTACATGATCATGCAAAGCAATATGACAATGATTAAGCGTGTCATAATAACGGGACGATGGAAAGTTGCATGGCAATATATCTCGGAATGGCTATGGAAATGCCATAATAGGTAGGTATAGTGGCTGTTTTGAGGAAGGTAAATGGTGGGTTTATGGTACCGGCGAAAGTTGCACGGTACTAGAGAGGCTAGCAATGGTGGAAGGGTGAGAGTGCGTATAATCCATGGACTCAACATTAGTCATAAAGAACTCACATACTTATTGCAAAAATCTATTAGTTATCGAAACAAAGTACTACACGCATGCTCCTAGGGGGATAGATTGGTAGGAAAAGACCATCGCTCGTCCCCGACCGCCACTCATAAGGAGGACAATAAATAAATAAATCATGCTCCGACTTCATCACATAACGGTTCACCATACGTGCATGCTACGGGAATCACAAACTTTTAACACAAGTATTTCTCAAATTCACAACTAGTCAACTAGCATGACTCTAATATTAGCATCCTCATATCTCAAAACAATCATCAAGTATCAAACTTCTCTTAGTATTCAACACACTCATAAGAGAATTTTATTATTCTTGAATACCTAGCATATTAGGATTTTAAGCAAATTACCATGCTATTAAGACTCTCAAAATAATCTAAGTGAAGCATGAGAGTTCATCTATTTATTCAAAATAAAACTACCACCATGCCCTAAAAGATATAAGTGAAGCACTAGAGCAAATGACAAACTACTCTGAAGGATATAAGTGAAAATCAATGAGTAGTTGAATAATTATGCAACTATGTGAAGACTCTCTAACATTTAATAATTTCATATCTTGGTATTTTATTCAAACATCAAGCAAAGCAAAAGAAAATGACATTCTAAGAATAGCAAACATCATGTGAAGAAGCAAAAAACTTAGGATCAACCGATACTAACCGATAGTTGTTGAAGAAGAAAGGTGGGATGCCAACCGGGGCATCCCCAAGCTCAGATGCTTGAGACTTGTTGAAATATTATCTTGGGATGCCTTGGGCATCCCCAAGCTTGAGCTTTTGTGTCTCCTTAATTCCTCTCATATCAAGGTCTCCCTAAATCTCAAAAGCTTCATCCACACAAAACTCAACAAGGACTCGTGAGATAAGTTAGTATAACCCATTGCAAAAACCTTATCATACTCTACTATAGAAAATCACTAAAATTATTATTCAAAATTTCATACTAAATGCCTCTGCATATTTAATAGTCCTATCCTCAAATAGAATCATTAAAGAAGCAAACATATGCAAACAATGCAAATATAATAGCAATCTTCCTAAACAGGATAGTCCGTAAAGAATGCTGCAACATCGATACTCCCCTAACTCCAAAAATTATGAAAGAAAATTCCCACTGTAGTAAATTTATCAGATCTTAATATGCAAAAGGTTTCAACATTTTATCACATTGTGACTTTTCTAGGGAATTATTGCAACAGCGGTAAACTTTCTGTTTTCAAACAGCAACATGTATACTTGTAACATAGGCATAGTAAAGGCTATCAATGCCACTTTTATTGAAATAAAATATGCAAAACATTGCTATAAATAACATAAAGCAAATACTAACAAAATAAATTGACTCTCCAAGCAAAACACATATCATGTGGCGAATAAAAATATAGCTCCAGGTAAAGTTACCGATGAACGAAGACGAAAGAGGGGATGCCTTCCGGGGCATCCCCAAGCTTAGGTCCTGGATATCCTTGAATATTACCTTGGGGTGCCTTGGGCATCCCCAATATTAGGCTCTTTCCACTCCTTATTCCATAGTCCATCGAATCCTTACCCAAAACTTGAAAACTTCACAACACAAAACTTAACAGAAAACTCGTAAGCTCCGTTACAGAAAGAAAACAAAAGACCACTTCAAGGTACTGTAATGAACTCATTATTTATTTATATTGGTGTTAAAACTACTGTATTCCAACTTCTCTATGGTTTATAAACTATTTTACTAGCCATAGATTCATCAAAATAAGTAAACAACACATGGAAAACAGAATCTGTCAAAAACAGAACAGTCTGTAGTAATATGGATCAAACGTATACTTCTGGAACTCATAAAATTCTCAAATAAATTTCTGGACCTGAGGAATTTATCTATTAATCATATTAAAAAGAATTAGCTAAATAGAACTCTCCAAATAAATATGGCAGCAATTCTCGTGAGCGCTAAAGTTTCTGTTTTTGACAGCATGATCAACAAGACTTTCTCCAAGTCTTCCCAAAGGTTCTACTTGGCACAAACAATAATTAAAAGCATAAAACCACATCTAAATAGATGCTAGATGAATTATTTATTACTAAACAGGAACAAAAAGCAAGGAACTAAAATAAAATTGGGTTGCCTCCCAACAAGTGCTATCATTTAACGCCCCTAGCTAGGCATGATAATGACAATGATGCTCACATAAAAGATAAGAATTGAAATATAGAGAGAGCATCATGAAGAATATGACTAGCACATTTAAGCCTAACCCACTTCCTATGCATAGGGATTTTGTGAGAAAACAACTTACGGGAACAATAATCAACTAGCATAGGAAGGCAAAACAAGCATAACTTCAAGATTTTAAGCACATAGAGAGGAAATTTGATATTATTGCAATTCCTACAAGCATATATTCCTCCCTCAAAATAATTTTCAGTAGCATCATGAATGAATTCAACAATATAAACATCACCTAAATAATTCTTTTCATGATCTACTTGCATAGAAAATTTACTACTCTCCACACAAGCAAAATTCTTCTCATGAATAATAGCGGGAGCAAACTCAACAAAATAACTATCATGTGATTGAAAATTAAGATCAAGATGACAAGTTTCATGGTTATAATTATTCTTTAAAGCATACATGTCATCACCATTAATCATCATAGATAGGAGGCATGCTTTCATCATAATAAATTTGCTCATCAAAACTTGGGGTACAAAAAATATCATCTTCATCAAACATAGCATCCCCAAGCTTGTGGCTTTGCATATAATTAGCATCATGGATATTCAAGGAATTCATACTAACAACATTGCAATCATGCTCATCATTCAAATATTTAGTGCCAAACATTTTATAGATTTCTTCTTCTAGCACTTGAGCACAATTATCCTTTCCATCATACTCAAGAAAGATATTAAAAAGATGAAGCGTGTGAGACAAACTCAATTCCATTGTTTTATAGTTTTCTTTTATAAACTAAACTAGTGATAAAAGAAGAAACTAAAAGACTTGATTGCAAGATCTAAAGATATACCTTCAAGCGCTAAGCTCCCCGGCAACGGCGCCAGAAAAGAGCTTGATGTCTACTACACAACCTTCTTCTTATAGACGTTGTTGGGCCTCCAAGTGCAGAGGTTTGTAGGACAGTAGCAAATTTCCCTCAAGTGGATGACCTAAGGTTTATCAATCCGTAGGAGGCATAGGATGAAGATGGTCTCTCTCAAGCAACCCTGCAACCAAATAACAAAGAGTCTCTTGTGTCCCCAACACACCCAATACAATGGTAAATTGTATAGGTGCACTAGTTCGGCGAAGAGATGGTGATACAAGTGGTATATGGATAGTAGATAAAGGTTTTTGTAATCTGAAAATATAAAAACTGCAAGGTAACTAATGATAAAAATGAGCATAAGCGGTATTGCAATGCTAGGAAACAAGGCCTAGGGTTCATACTTTCACTAGTGCAAGTCATCTCAACAATAATAACATAATTGGATCACATAACTATCCCTCAACATGCAACAAAGAGTCACTCCAAAGTCACTAATAGTGGGGAACAAACAAAGAGATTATGGTAGGGTACGAAACCACCTCAAAGTTATTCTTTCCAATCAATCCGTTGGGCTATTCCTATAAGTGTCACAAACAGCCCTAGAGTTCGTACTAGAATAACACCTTAAGACACAAATCAACCAAAACCCTAATGTCACCTAGATACTCCAATGTCACCTCAAGTATCTGTGGGTATGATTATACGCATCACACAATCTCAGATTCATCTATTCAACCAACACAAAGGACCTCAAAGAGTGTCCCAAAGTTCTACCGGAGAATCACGACGAAAACGTGTGCCAACCCCTATGCATAGGTTCTTGGGCGGAACCCGCAAGCTGATCACCAAAACATACATCAAGTGAATCACGTGATATCCCATTGTCACCACAGATATCCATGACAAGACATACATCAACTGTTCTCAAATCTTTAAAGACTCAATCCGATAAGATTACTTCAAAGGGGAAACTCAATTCATTACAAGAGCAAGAGGGGAAGGAGAGACATAAGATCCAACTATAATAGCAAAGCTTGCGATACATCAAGATCGTGCCAAATCAAGAACACGAGAGAGAGAGAGAGAGAGAGAGAGAGAGATCAAACACATAGCTACTAGTACATACCCTCAGCCCCGAGGGAGAACTACTCCCTCCTTGTCACGGAGAGCACTGGGATGATGAAGATGGCCACCGCAGAGGGATTGCCCCCTCCGGCAAGGTGCCAGAATGGGTCTAGATTGGCTTTCGGTGGCTACGGAGGCTTCTGGCGGCGGAACTCCCGATCTATTGTGCGTTCTGGAAGTTTTACGATACGTAGGTATATATGGGTGAAAGGAGTACGTCGGTGGACCGAACGGGGGGCCACGATGCAGGGGGCGCGCCCCAGGGGGGTGGGCGCGCCCCCTACCCTCGTGAGCACCTCCTTCATCTTCTGACGCATGGTCCAAGTCTATCCGGTAGGTTTCCTTCCAAAAATAACTTCTCCAGTTGATTTCGTTCCGTTTTGACTCCGTTTGATATTCCTTTTCCTTGAAACACTAAAATAGGCATTAAACAGCAAATCTGAGCTGGGCCTCTGGTTAATAGGTTAGTCCCAAAAGTAATATAAAAGTGGATAATAAAGCCCAATATTGCCCAAAACAGTAGATAATATAGCATGGAGGAATAAAAAATTATAGATACGTTGCAGACGTATCAGTTTTAACAAGGAACAAACTCCAATCTTCACCTGCAACTAGCAATGCTATAAGAGGGGCTGAGCAAAGCGGAAACATAGCCAAACAACAGTTTGCTAGGACAAGGTGGGTTAGAGGTTTGACATGGCAATATGGGAGGCATGATAAAGCATGTGGTAGGTATCGTAGCATAGACATAGCAATAGAGCGAGCATCTAGCAAGCAAAGATAGAAGTGATTTTAAGGGTATGGTCATTGAGGAGTCCTGGATTAGGGGGTATCCGGACAGCCGGATTATATTCTTTGGCCGGACTGTTGGACTATGAAGATACAAGATTGAAGACTTCGTCTCGTGTCCGGATGGGACTCTAGTTGGTGTGGAAGGCAAGCTAGGCAATATAGATGTGTATATCTCTTCCTTTGTAACCGACCTTGTGTAACCCTAGCCCTCTCTGGTGTCTATATAAACCGGAGGGTTTTAGTCCGTAGGACAACATACAATCAGACCAGAGGCTAGCTTCTAGGGTTTAGCCTCTCCGATCTCGTGGTAGATCAACTCTTGTAATACTCATATCATCAAGAATAAATCAAGCAGGACGGAGGGTTTTACCTCCATCAAGAGGGCCCGAACCTGGGTAAAACATCGTGTCCCCTGCCTCCTGTTACCATCCGCCTTAGACGCACAGTTCGGGACCCCCTACCCGAGATCCGCCGGTTTTGACACCGACATTGGTGCTTTGATTGAGAGTTCCTCTGTGGCGTCGCCAGAAGGAAGGATGTCTCGTCTCGTCTTTAAAGACGGTACTACTGTTGGGGGAGCTTTGGCTGTCGGCCAAACTCTCCGGCTAGGCGGTTTCATCATGACCGCCTGTTCGGTCGCCGCGCCGACGATGACTTCTCAAGTCATCGAAAACAGCCTCCACGTTAAATCGGCACTCGCCGAACAGATGGATCCGGTGGAGCTCGCCTCCCTAAACGAGCTCTTGGATCGCATCGCCACCCTGGGAGTCGCTACGGACTATGATCGGATTGGGCTTAAACCCGATCAAAGAGAGATTAACTCTCCGCCGGTCACCATCATATTGCAGTTGTGGAGGAACAATGCGGCGACCTCTCCTCCATATTGAGGACCAACTATGTCCGGATTCCTGAGGTCTCCGAGCCGGATACCCGTTCGCGGGAGGACAACATCCAATCCATGAACTTAGAGTCAGGCAGTGGGCCAGGATTATCGGGCAACACCCCGGAACCAGAATTTCCAAAATTGGAAATTCCTCGGCCCCTGGATCCCAGATCAGGTAAGGGTTCGGATTCAATTCCACCCACCCACCCAAACATAAGCGATCTTTCCCACATCAGGCAAGAGGCCCAGGAAACAGTACATCACTATTGGGCCAGATTCCTCCTTGCGATGAACAAGGTTAAGGACTGTCGTGAGGAAGAAGCAATCTTATTTTTCCTGCAATAATTGCATGGACAAGGGAATCCTTAATGCCATAAATTGCCATGAGATATCACGCTTCACTGACTTGGCGTCCATAGTACGAAAGTATTGTGCGATGGAAACTGCCTAGAAAACCGAAACAAACTTTTGGGATAATCCGGCCCTAAATACGAACGCAGTCCAAAATAAAAGGGTGCATTATCAAAAGACACACGGGTCAACTACCAAAAAGCAAAAACCCTCTATAGGGCATGGAACCGTACTGGAGGGATGGCTCAATGGACCCTCCAAACTTCATAGTACAGCGGATACAATACCAACGCACAACCTTAGAGCATGTTGGATACTCCGGCAGGTGGCCAAAAGTGGTGAGGATCTTCTTACCCCAAATGCCACAGAGCACCATCCCGTGGATAACAATACGGTGTTAACAGTCTTTGAGACATTGCGTCAAATAATAGGCGCAAGCGAACACTCCGCAGCATGGCCGAAATCTGCCACGTAGCAGCAATAAATCCATGGAGTGACACGGCTATTACCTTCAATGCCAGTGATGAACCTAAATTCCGAACAGCCCGAGCTCCAGCCGCACTGGTCCTCAGTCCAATTGTGGACGGCTTTCGACTCAGCAAGGTACTCATGGACAGCGGTAGCGGATTAAACCTCATCTATGAGGAAACCCTTCAAAAAATGGAAATAGACTGGAACCGCATCGAGCGAAGCAGCACAACCTTTAGAGGAATAATCCCCAATCGGGAAGCGCGCTGTACAGGCAAAATCACACTAGATGTGGTGTTCAGCATGCCGGAGAATTATAGGTCCGAAGAGATTATGTTCCAAGTGGCCCGGTTCAGTAGCGGTTACCACGCCCTGTTAGGGCGGGAGGCATTTACAATCTTCCAAGCCATACCCCATTACGGGTACATGAAGCTCAAAATGCCCGGGCCTAACGGAATTATCACTCTCGCTAGTGATCCGGACACAACACTCCGTGCCAAAAACAAGATAGCCGCACTGGCCCTCGAGGCATTATCCAAAGCCCTCTTGGCCGAGGAGCTAACCACGCTACGCTCCACAGTGGACAGAGACGACGTGATACTCGATAAGAGATCCAAGTCCACCTCTTTTAAACCAGCGGATGAAATAGTCAAATTCCAAGTCCACCCAACGGACCCTACAAAAACAGCCTCCATCGGGGCACAGTTAAAACCCGCCGTGGACGCCGCACTACGAGAGTTCCTGCGCGAGAACTGGGACATATTCGCCTGGCACCCCTCAGACATGCCAGGAATCCCATGCAGGCTGGCTGAGCATAACCTCAATATCATAAAGGGATTCAAGCCGGTTAAGCAAGCTCTTCGGCGTTTCTCCGAACCTAAGAGACAGGCCATGGGAGAGGAACTAGCCAAGTTATTGGAGGCCGGATTCATTAGAGAGATAAAACACCCGGACTGGCTAGCAAACCTGGTGATGGTACCAAAGAAGGATAAATCCTGGTGCCTTTGTGTTGACTTCAAGGACCTTAATAAAGCTTGCCCAAAGGACATGAGTCATTGTGTTTCCTCGACACATACTCCGGTTACCACCAAATCAAGATGGCGGAGTCCGACCAAGCCGCAACGACATTCATCACACCATACAGTCCCTTCTATTTCAACACAATGCCTTTTGGGCTCAAAAACGCTGGCGCAACATATCAGCGCATGATTCAGACATGTCTGGAGAAACAAATCGGCAAAACAGTAGAGGCATACGTAGACGACGTGGTCGTCAAAACCAAGCATGTCGACTCTTTGATAGACGACTTGCAGCTCACATTCGACAAACCCTGAACATACGACATCAAGCTCAATCCGGAAAAATGCGTTTTCGGCGTACCAGCCGGAAAGCTCCTGGGTTTCATTGTCTCCAGTAGAGGTATTGAAGCTAATCCGGCCAAAATCCAAGCTTTGTCACAGTTGGCTACCCCAACAGACCTCAAACAAATCCAGAAGTTAACTGGATGTGTGGCGGCTCTAAGCCGCTTTATCTCCCGCTTAGGAGAAAAGGACTTACCCCTTTATCGCCTCCTTCAGTGCACCGAACACTTTGAGTGGACGGATGCTGCCACAGCCGGATTGGAAGAAATAAAGGCCATTTTGGCAACCAACCCAATCCTGGCCGCGCCAAACATCAGCGAACCAATGCTGTTGTACATTGCGGCAACTCATCAAGTTGTAAGCGCAGTGCTCATCGTCGAACGAGAAGCTGCCGGACATAAATTCCCTCTTCAAAAGCCGGTATACTATGTATCCACTGTCCTCACTCCATGCAAATCACGGTACCCACATTATCAAAAGATAGCCTATGTGGTATTCATGGCATCCCAGAAGCTGCGACACTACTTTCAAGAGTGTTCGATTACAGTAGCCTCGGGAGTGCCACTTAATGATATTATAAACAACCGCGACGCTACGGGCCGGATTGCTAAATGGGCCATTGAGCTCCTCCCGTTCGACATAACATACAAACCTCGACGGGCCATTAAGTCGCAAGTATTGGCCGACTTTGTCACCGAATGGACAGAGGCCGAACTCCCTAAAGAGTATGGTGCATACTCCAATTGGATCATGCACTTCGACGGTTCTAAAATGCTAGCTGGTCTAGGGGCTGGCGTCGTCCTGACGTCCCCAACTGGAGATACCGTCCAGTACGTACTGCAAATATTGTATACAAACTCCAACAACACAGCCGAATACGAAGCTCTGTTGCATGGTCTTCGGAGGGCAGTCTCCATGGGCATTCAACGCCTGGAGGTGCGTGGGGATTCAAACCTTGCAATATCCCAAATAAATGGAGACTTTGACACCAAGGATCCGAAAATGGCGGCCTACCCAAACGCCGTCCTAAAAATGTCAGCTCGGTTCGAGGGACTCGAATTTCACCATGTGGCTCGGGAAAACAATCAAGCGACGGATATCCTCGCCCGCATCGGTGCAAAACGCGATGCGGTCCCCCCCAACATATTTCTGGAAAGGCTGTTCAAGCCATCCGTAGTATGGGAAGGGGACACCAGTAACAATAGTCCGGACCCAGCCAAAATGCCCGATACCGAATACTCTGGCACAATCGGAGGCTCCGCCACCGAAATAACACCTTCAGCCCACGTAATAATGGCCATTATCACCCCGTGGACAGAACCACTCCTGGCCTACTAACTAGGCAGGAACTTCCGGAGGACCAAAATGAGGCACGCTGCATAGTGCGGCGATCTAAGGCCTACAGGGTCCACGAGGGAGAATTGTATAAAAAAGCACTACCGGAGTCCTTCAAAGGTGCATCTCCGAAGAGGAAGGGCGGAACCTTTTGGCAGAAATCCACGCCGGACTCGGCGGTCACCATGCCGCAGCCCGGGCTCTTGTAAGCAAGGCCTTCCGTATAGGATTCTATTGGCCAACGGCCCGGGCAGATGCACAGGACTTGGTCCAACGTTGCGCCGGTTGCCAGCTCTTTGCAAATCAAAGCCACATGCCATCCACCGCCCTCCAAACAATCCCCATTACGTGGCCCTTTGCGGTCTGGGGGCTTGACATGGTTGGACCCCTTAAAGGGGGCACCCACAAGAAAAAATACTTACTGGTCATGGTGGATAAACTCACCAAATGGATAGAGGCCAAACCTATTAAAACAGCCGAATCCGGACCAGTGATAGACTTCATATCTGGGGTAGTACACCGTTATGGCGTCCCCAACATCATCATCACTGACAACGGCACAAACTTCACAGCCGGTGAGGTAAAACTCTGGTGCAACAAAATGGGCATTAAGCTCGATTATGCTTCAGTCTATCACCCACAAACCAACGGTCAAGTCGAGCAAGCAAATGGTCTTATAATGAGCGGCATTAAACCTAGATTAGTGCGTTCCTTAACGGAGTCTAACACGCACTGGATAGAGGAGCTCGACTCCGTACTCTGGGGGCTGCGGACCACGCTGAATCGTAGTACCGGATATACGCCCTTCTTTATGGTGTACGGCGCAGAGGCAGTCTTGCCCTGTGACATAATTCATGACTCACCTCGAGTGCGCATGTACGAAGAAAGAGAAGTCGAGCTCGATCGGCAGGATAGTCTGGACACCCTGGAGGAGGAGTGCGACGTAGCCAAAGCCCGTTCCGCATTTTATCAGCAACAGGCTCGCAGATACCAAAGCAGAGAAGTATGGGCCAAAACTTATAACATTGACGAACTAGTTCTACGTCTGCCGGATAAGAGAAAGAATAAGCTCGAGCCCAAATGGGAAGGTCCCTTCATTACTGACCAAGTTCTGACCGGTGGAGCATACCGACTACGGGATGCATCAACTAATCGACTCGAGCCAAACCCATGGAACGCGGCCAGGCTCCGAAGATTCTACGCCTAGCGCCGGACCCTGTGTTCGTCCCCTTCCTCTGTCCATTTTTTATACATTATCTGTCTTGTTTTTCTTTCTTTCTTTTATTCTTTCTATAGGCCTTCAAAGGCCAACTTGCGCCTCGTTTGCACATTACAGATGCGCTAGCCGCACTCATCATACCTGGGGGCTTCTTTCACAGAAGCTTGATTATTTATTTGGGCCTCATGCCCCGTACATGTGTTATGCTTCCACATGTACCTTTTTTCTCCATTATATGCATCGATATGAGTTAAGTTTTGGCCAAGCTAGGTTGCCTGGCTCTTGTATTTATGCCCTACGTTCCCGTTAATTCGGCTAGGGCATAAGGGGAGCACCTCTGCGATTGTTACTGCTGGGTCAGCCGGATGTGTACCTCAAACTGGGTGAAGCCGAAAGCTAGCGTTCTTAAGGGAACATTCGGTTGGTGAACAAAAGATGATTTTTATTTATTTTCCATATCTTCCCCCAGATGTTTTTCCTGCGTTTCCTATCGCAGTCCGGACATGCACTTTAGGGCATGCTTACCCAGGGAAAGGAACCCTTAACGGAACTATTCTCCCTGGAAGATGTTTCTTACTACCCATGTAATATAACATAACTAGTTGGGCACTTGTCTGTTCAAGCACTAATGACCCCTACGCCTGGTCTCCACGCATACCCCGGTTCTTATATAACTGAGTGGGTATTCGGATACACTCCGGACTATCGGGTCCCGAGGTTGAAGCGAAAAGGTCCGCCAAGACAAATGATCTACAATCCGGCTAGAAGGCATTATACATGTCACTTTCATTACATAGTCATGCAGACTGACTAAATTCCTCTTCTATACCATCCAACAGGCGGTCTAGCCTACAATTCTGTTGGGAATACTTTGCGGCTAATTCTACTTGCCCATAAACTAAGCTAACGGGGATCTCTTTTCCGTCGGGCCCCACTGGTCCGACCTCGGCCATGTGATTTGGGTCCGCCTTGGTATACCGTGTCTTCACCATGGCCCAGGCTTCTCTGGCACCCTGTCGGCATGCTGATATCTTCCATAATCGGAAGCGCCACCGTGCTCCCTTGAGCTTCTCCGCAAGCTCTGCAATGCCCTCTGGCAGGGAGATGGACGGCCACAAGGCCTGGGCAACACCCTGCATCACCTGCCGAACTTGTTCGTGCAGATGTGACAGCTCGGATAGAAGATCACCCGCAGACCCGGGCATTTCCTCTGCAGGACGACCATCAGCATACCTATAGACATAACGCTATTAGTCAGCTTCTTCGCCAAACTCCTTTACAAGGATTCGTTCAAGCACTTACTGAAAATGCCGCGCCGAAGCCGCTTATTCTCCTTCTCGGAGTCTGCAAGCTGGCCCCGAACGTCTTTTAGTTCCACGGTTAGCTTAATATTGGCGTCTTGTAGATTGTTTTTCTCCCGCCTAACCTTAGTCAGCACGCGTTTGCCAGCCTCTAGCTATCGCATAACATGCTGGTCCTCCGGCTTTTCTCGATATTCATCTGCAACATCTGTTGTTAGATCTGCAGCCATGCCGCACATTATATGGTAACCATCATTCTTTAAAGTAAATGTTACCAACAGGTGACTTTTTCGGTTCTTCCAATGCGGCCACAACGGCCCGTAGTTGGGTCTTGCATTTCTCTAGCTCCTGTGACAGCCTAGTATTCTTCTCTGTAAGAACCTGCACAATAAAGATGATCCTTAAATCAGTTCTGCTAATTGTTTCAAGTCTCAGGGGCTATTGATACATATAAATCGTCAGATTTACTTACCCGTACATCCTTTACATACTGATCCGTGGCTCTGGCTAGACCATCTTGAGCAGCTCGGAGGTACGCCTCTCCAGAATTGAAGGCATCAAATGCCTCTAGTGAGAAACAAGCGTCACGGAGTACGGCCCGGCGGCGCCTATGATTCATGGCGCTTTCCACCTCTGAGTTTGTAGCGGATAATCTATCTGCATCCTCTGTAGGGGGATTATCCGGCGCCCGCCCCATATCGGCTTCCGCCTCTATGTCCGGTCCTGGCGCCCGGCTGGTGGAAGCGTGATTAGTAACATCGCCGGACATATTCCGGCGAGCGTTTTTTCTGTTAAAGAAACACGAGCGTCATTATATTTCGAGAAAGACGACAGCCACGGAGCGGGGTTTGTTATACCTTTGCGCTGGCGTCTCCGTCCTGACCGCCTTCCTTTTTGGCCTACCCGGCCTCGGTGCCTCCTGTTGGCGCATTGCTGCGGGTTCGGCAGGGCGTCCCGAATGCCTTCCCTGTAAAAATGCCATGTGTATATGGTGGGTGAAGTGTCTAAAAGGGGATCCTAGTTTTGGAGTTGGGATTTTTGGGTTTTCTTACGTGTGATGCAGGGAGCAGTCCGGGATAGTCGGCCGTAATGGCCACCATGGCATCGTCGCAGCTTAACTGATAGAACTGCCGGTCTATCAGCTCCACGAATATAACTGAATCTTCTTCAAGTCTGGAGTCGAGGGCCCGGTCAGGGTCCTCTGGTTGTGGAGAAGGGCTGCTGACCTCCTTTATGGCTTTTCGCAGTTCCTGCCACAAGGTGGCAAGGTGAATACTTACGACAAAGAATGCGGGAAAAATGGGAGCAGGGAGATATAACTTACCCAACTTGGAGGATTTTACATGGAGAATCCATCCCGTGGCTTGATGCGGGAACTCCTCTTCCTCACCCTTTAACAATTCGGACAGGATTTTCGCTAAAGCGGCAGCATTGTCCGGACCCTTACGCCCGCAGCGGGTGGCGTCATCCGCCCCGTTATAACACCACAAGGGGTGCCCACGATATTGAAGTGGTTGCACTCCCCGCATTATGCAAATCGACATAACTTCGGTTACTGTCAATCCTGATCGAGACAGTGCTTTAATTCGGTTCATCAGATAGAGGACTTCTCCATTGTCTTCCACCTGGGGGCTCCGTGGGCGCCAACTTCGGCGTTTCTTTAGAGGAGCATTCTTGAACTAAGGAAGACCCCGCCGAACAAGGTTCGGAAGGGGAACGTCCTCTATATAAAACCATTCTGAAGGCCAGTCTTCGGACGACTTCTTCGGGGTACCGGACAGGTATCCGGTATCGGCGATGCGCCATATTTCGGCTCCGCCCACTTGATAAAGTGATCCCCTCTATGTGCGAGGGACGAGGCAAAATAGCCTTTTCCATAGCTCGAAGTGAGCCTCGCAGACTAGGAACAACTCGCAGAGAGCCACATAGCTAGCGATGTGGAGGATGGAGGCAGGGGTGAAATTGTGTAATTGGAGGCTGTAGAACTCCAGGAGCCCGTGGAGGAATGGATGAATTGGAAATCCGAGTCCCCTTAATAGATAGGGAACAAGGCAAACCCGTTCCCCCAAAGAGGGATAGGGAAAGCTCTCCGCTTGCTCCCCGCCATTATAGGTGGCAAGCCCGGCTCAAACGGGCACCATGTACGCCGGAGGGAGAAATCCCTTAGTCTGCAGTTCGACTAAACTACTGTGTGGGACTGAACACCTCTCCCAATCACCGAGCTTAGGGCTTCGGGGGCGGGAGGAGGAGCTGCGGAGGTCGGCCATGCTGGAATGGATCTTTCCGGAATGCGCTCTGATGGACTCTCGCTGGGGGAGGATGGTATGGATCGGATCTAAGGATCCCCATCCCTTTAATAGACAATTTATTTATCTGGCTAGGGGGGTGAATGTAAAAACGCCCTGGCGCCTCGTATTCATTCGACGCGTGGGAGAAAGCCCTTATTGGGCACATAAGCCAAGAGGCCCAAACATTTATGGGACCGGATACTGCAATGCCGAAGATGGAGAAGAACCCGCCTTGCAATGCGGAAGACAATACTGCGCACCGGACTCATCGCCATTGAAGCCTGGTTCAGGGGCTACTGAGGGGAGTCCTGGATTAGGGGGTATCCGGACAGCCGGATTATATCCTTTGGCCGGATTGTTGGACTATGAAGATACAAGATTGAAGACTTCATCTCGTGTCCGGATGGGACTCTACTTGGTGTGGAAGGCAAGCTAGGCAATATGGATGTGTATATCTCCTCCTTTGTAACCGACCTTGTGTAACCCTAGCCCCCTCTGGTGTCTATATAAACCAGAGGGTTTTAGTCCATAGCACAACATACAATCAGACCATAGGCTAGCTTCTAGGGTTTAGCCTCTCTGATCTCGTGGTAGATCAACTCTTGTAATACTCATATCATCAAGAATAAATCAAGCAGGACGTAGGGTTTTACCTCCATCAAGAGGGCCTGAACCTGGGTAAAACATCATGTCCCCTGCCTCCTGTTACCATCCGCCTTAGACGCACAGTTCGGGACCCCCTACCCGAGATCTGCCGATTTTGACACCGACAGTCATCTTGCCTACAAAGTTCTCCGAGTTGACGTTAGCTTGATCCTCGTAAGCGTACTCAACGGGTTCCTCGATCACGTACTCGTCTCCCGGCTCTACCCAAAGTAAGGACACAAGAAAAGGGAGACACAATCAACCACGGTGCAATGCACAAGCAACACGATGCAAAACATGGCATGATATGCGGGATGTGATATGTGATGCATATGCATGCTTCAGAAAGGAAAGATTGAACCAGGCCTCAACTTGGAAAACCAAGAATGCCGCTGGAAAGATGAGTTGATTTCGGTCGAAATCGATATAAAGATCACCGGAAACGAATGCACGGTTTGCAAATGGCAAGCAAAACAAATATGGCACCGGTCTGCGATTAACAGCACGAGGCCATCCAAATGCATCAAGAACAACAAGCTACTGCACTCTAACATAACAAAAAAGCACATGGCAGTGATCCACTAAAGATGCTTGACAAAAGATGAACACTGAGTTACGGCTAATTCACACAATAGCAGGTTCAAACAAGCATGGCAAAAGTGCAAAAGATATCAGGTTACAGACTTCGTGAAATTAACATGTCAGGAATTTAACATCAGGAAGCAATGTTTAGAGCAAGATATCAACATGCTACAGGAACATATCATGGAAAAGCAAGGCATGGCATGAAGCTACTCAAATCATAGTACAAAAGTCCCTTACTGACCATAAGCCAAAAGGAATGAGAAAATACAATGACAACCATGTGAACATAGCAAGTTTCGTTAACAGATTCAGACTTAGTAGAAAACTGGAACATGGCAAAAACAGATTCATGTAGGCATGTTTGCGAGCTCGATGCACTCACCACAAGGCATTGCATGAAAAACTAAGCATACACCCAGCAAGTAGACATGGCGTAGAAGCTAAACATGGCAACAACACTCTCATAGCATGCACAGATCAACTACAACAACCTCGGCAAAATTGATTAACATGTAAACAATCTGCCAGGAACATTTTATAGCAAAAGTAGAGCAAGATTGAGTCATGCTAGGGTGCTCCATAAATGCAAACAAAGACATGGATGGATAGAGCACAACAATATCTCAAAACGATCCTCACTGAACATGCTCAAAAGAGGCATGGATCACTCTGTAGCAACAAGAATACATGGCATAAAAATATTATCAAGGAAAAGACAGAAGATATCTAAGTCCCTGAAATTAGCAACATCACAAGAGCTACTTTGCATGCTTGTGCTAGTCACCACAGAGATCACAAAAATACATGGCATACACCCCTGTAAATATGGCATGGCATACTTCAAAACACATGTAGGGCTCAAGTTCATAGGAGGCACACATTAAACATGGCAAAAATGACAAATGTCCAATCTCTGCTAAGAAACTGAAACTAACATTACATAGCACTCTTGCAACAACATTTAGGGCACCAAGATGAGCTCAAATGAACATGGTGCAATAGAATGAAATGAAGTACTCATCGAGACGAACAATTTCATATGCTACACGCCCAAAATGGAGCCACGGATGATGAGTTATGATGCGATGAAGAATGCAAAAAATAGCGGGACTTAGGGAAAAAGTCAACCGGCTAGGGTTTCGTCCAGATCTGGATCGGGGCGGCGCACTTCCATAGGATGACCGGAGCAGGACCCGACGGCGGCCGGAACTGCACCTGCGGACGGCGCCGGACCTCTCCGGCAAGGTAGCTAAGGCGGCCGGCGGGAGGAAGACGGGCGCGGACGCGACGCTTGGACGACAGCAGCGGTCGCGCGGGTCGCCGACGGGAGGAGAGCCGGGCGGCGCGGGCGGATCAGTGGGTCCGGCGGATCTCGCCGGCGGGAGGCGGGAAGCGGCTTCGCACGGCGGAGCGGGCGGCGGGGAGCCGGGCGGCGTGCGGCTTGGCAGCGGCGCGGGAACCGGGCCCGGGCGGGCATCATGCGGGCTCCGCGGGCCACGGCGGTGGGGAGGCCGGCTAGGACGCGTGGCGCTCTCTGATTGGTCCGGGCGCGGCGGCGATTTCGTTCGGCGGCGGGCGGACACGTCCGACCGCGCGGAGGGGTGAGGGATCTAGGGTTTGATCCGAAATTTCGGTGGAGATGCCTATTTATACATAGGAGGAGCTAGGAGGCTCCAAATTGAGCACGGTTTTCGGCCACGCGGTCGTGATGGAACGACCGAGATGATGGAGGGGGTTTAGCTGGGCTTTGGGCCACTTTGGAGAGGTGTTGGGCCGCAACACACACCAGGCCTTCACGGTTCCTCGGTTAACCGTTGGAGTATCAAACAAAGTCCAAATGGCACGAAACTTGACAGGCGTTCTACCGGTAGTAAACCAAGGCCGCTTGGCAAGTCTCGGTCCAACCCAAAAACGTTGAACACCCGCACACGAAAAGAGGAAAAAGGGGACACCGGAGGACATAGGAGCACCGGAATGCAAAACGGACAACGGGGAAAATGCTCAGATGCATGAAACGAACATGTATGCAAATGCAATGCACATGATGACATGATATGAGATGCATGACAAAGACAAAACACATGGAAGAAAAAACCCGACAACGAGGAAATAAATAACTTAGTGCCGAAAACGACAAGAGTTGGGAATATATATGAGGTAAATTACATCCAGGTGTTACAACACTCCACCACTACGAAAGGATCTTGTCCCGAGATCTAGGACTGGAAAAACTCCGGGTACTCAGAACAAGGTGATCCTCGCGTTCTCAGGTGGCTTCACGGTCGGAATGATGTGACCACTTGACTTTGAGAATTTGATTGACTTGTTGTGAGTCTTGCGCTCAGTTTCTTCAAGAATAGCAACGGGTGCTCATGATAAGACAGGTCTTCTTGGAGATCAATGTCTTCGAAGTTGACGGTGCTGTCAGGGATCTTGAAGCACTTGCGGAGTTGAGACACGTGAAACACGTCGTGCACGTTTGCAAAGTTGGAGGGAAGCTCAAGTTGATAAGGCTGGATCGCCTCTTTTGTTGATGATCTTGAAAGGACCCACGTATCTAGGGGCAAGCTTCCCTTTGATACCGAAGCGACGAGTACCTTTCATTGGAGAGACGCGGAGGTAGACATGGTCTCCGATCTCGAAAGCCAAGTCATGATGCTTACTATCATAGTAACTCTTCTGGCGCGATTGCGCGGCTTTGAGATTTTCATGAATGACTTTGCACATTTCTTCAGCCTCTATGATCAAGTCATTGCCAAGAAGTTGGCATTCACCAGTCTCTGACCAGTTAAGAGGAGTACGTCACTTCCTGCCATAGAGAATCTCGAATGGGGCCTTGCCTGAACTCGCTTGGAAGTTGTAGTTGTAGGAGAACTCCACATATGGAAGACAATCTTCCCACTTCATACCGGCCGAAAGAAATGACACATGCCCTGAGCATATCTTCAAGAATTTGATTGACTCGCTCGACTTGGCCACTTATTTGAGGATGAAAAGCTGTGCTGAAGCGAATGTTGGTGCCCATGGCCTTCTGAAAGGAATCCCATAACTTAGAGGTAAAGATGCTTCAACGATCTGAAGAAATCAATTGCGGAATGCCGTGCAGCGAGACAATCCTGGTGGTATATAGCTCTGCCAACTGAGCTGATGTGATAGATTCTTTGATAGGCAGAAAATGAGCCACTTTAGTGAGATTGTCGATGACAACGAAGATAGCATCATTGCCACACTTGGACTTGGGAAATCCAGTCATGAAGTCCATCTCAATATGGTCAAACTTCCATTCTGGAATGGCAAGAGGTTGGAGGAGACCAGTTCTTCGTTGGTGTTCTGCTTTCAGTCTTCTGCAGACATCACATTCATTCACGAACTGAGCAATCTCGCGCTTCATTCGAGTCCACCAATGCGACTGCTTGAGGTCCTGGTACATTTTGTACTTCCAGGGTGAATAGAGAGGAGTGAATTGTGAGCCTCATTCATAATGACTTTACGAAGGTCACCTTTAGGAACCACAATGCAATCCTCGAAGAATAGAGTATCCTTGTCATCAAGGCGATAGCACTTGTAATTGGGTTTACTCTTGGCAATCCCAGTCTTCACCTTCTTCACCATAGCATCAAGAAGTTGAGCCTCACGAATCTGATCTTCCAAAGTAGGAGAGACTTGGAGGTTGGCAAGGAATCCTTGAGGAACAACTTGGAGATTAAGTTTGTGGAAAGCTTCACAAAGCTTTGGTTGATAGGGCTTGAGAATCAAACTGTTGCAGTAAGCCTTCGTGCTCAATGCGTCAGCAATTACATTGGCTTTGCCTGGAGTATATTCAATACTTGGATTATACTCTTGAATCATTTCGACCCAACGAGACTGCTTGAGGTTGAGGTTTGTCTGAGTGAAGATGTACTTGAGACTCTTATGATCAGTGAAGATGTCCACTTTTCTTCCCAACAAGAGATGTCTCCATGTTAAAAGAGCATGGACAACTGCCACCAACTTGAGGTCATGAGTGGGGTAGTTCTTTTCGTTGGGCTTCAACTGGTGAGAGGTATATGCCACAACTTTCTTCTCTTGCATCAACACTGCACCGAGACCTTGAAGGGAAGCATCACAGAAAACCTCAAACGGTTTGGATTCATCACGAGGAGTCAGAACTGGAGCAGTGACTAACTTCTCTTTGAGGGTGTTGAAAGCGATGTCACATTCAAGCGACCGGATGTACTTCGCATGCTTCTGGAGAAGGTTGGAAAGAGGCTCCGCGATCTTAGAGAAGTTCTCAACGAACCTTCAACAATAGCTTGCGAGACCAAGGAAGCTGCGGAGTTGCTTCACATTCTGAGGCGGTTCCCAATTCACAATTGTAGACACCTTCTCAGGATTAACAGCTATGCCCTTGGCAGAGATGATATGTCCCAGGTAGAGAACCTCATCGAGCCAAAACTCGCACTTTGGAAACTTCACATAGAACTAATGTTCTCTGAGTTTATCCAGCACCAATCTCAAGTGCTTGGCATGATCCTCCTTGTTCTTGGAAAAGACCAAAATGTCATCGAGGTAGACCAAGACGACGTCATTTGTGTAGGCGTTGAATATGAAGTTCATCATGCGAGAGAATGTTGGCGGAGCATTGACAAGGACGAAAGACATGACAGTGTATTCATATGAACCATAGCTTGTTCTGAAAGCTGTCTTGGGGATATGTTCTTCACGAATGCGAATCTGATGATAGCCCATACGGAGATCAAGCTTGGAGAATACTTGAGCACCTTTGAGTTGTTCGAAAAGCTCATTGATGTTGGGAAGTGGGTACTTGTTCTTTATGGTCTTCTTGTTCAATGGACGGTAGTCAACACAAAGTCAGTCCGTTCCATCCTTCTTCTTGACAAAAAGAACACCACAACCCCATGGAGAAGAACTTGGTCGGATGAGACCCATACGCTCTTGAATATCGAGTTGCTTCTTCAGCTCCTTCAACTCTTCAGGTCCAAGCTTGTAAGGACGTTTGCAAACAGGTTCCGTGCCAGGCTCAAGATCGATGACAAATTCAACTGGCCGGTGAGGAGGCATTCCTAGAAGCTCTTCTGGAAAGATGTCTTGATATTCGCATATGACTAGAATCTGAGAGATGGCGTCCAATTTGCCCTTCTCGTTGAGAGAAAACAGTCGAATGGCATCATCACACGCGGCAAAGACGATTGCATCCTCAGATGAATGTGTTAATTGAATCTGCCTGGCAGCACAATCAAGCTGAGCCTTGTGCTTAGAAATCCAATCCATTCCGAGAATAAGATCAATATCCGACTCACCAAGAACATTAGGAGAAGACAGAAACTTATAGTCACCCATCGTGATGGTAACATCCGGAACCATGGAGTTAGCGTTCATGCGTTTACCCGGAGAGACAACTGCTAGCGGACTAGGCAAAACTTGGAAAGCCAACTCATGCTTAGATGCAAATGGTCTCGAGATGAAACAATGCGATGCACCAGTGTCAAAAAGAACTTTTGTAGGAATATCGTTAACAGGAAGGTTACCCATAATCACATCTGACGAGTCCTCTGCCTGAGTTGCGTTCATCATGTTGACCTTTGCAAACTTGGGATTATGCTTGACCACTACGGTGCTAGCAGATCTCACAGGAGGATGAGGAGGAAGATGCCTCTGATTGAAGCATTTGTTGGCATAGTGACCCTTCTGCTGACACTTGTTGCATGTGACCTCTGAAAGCGGACGGTGATACGGAGCACTTGATCTTGGAGCATGAGACGAAGTCTTATTCTGAAAGCCTGGGTTGGGTGGGTGGGAAGATCCATTGCCACCTTTGCTCTTCTGCTGATAAGGCTGACGAAACGGAGGAGGAGGCAACCAATACTTTTGCTGCTTAGTTGCCGCTTGAGTTGAGGAATAAGGAGTTGCATCCCTGACTCGCTTCTTGGAAGCATCGCACTTGAGCTGAGCAGTCTCTTGTTTTAGTGCCATGTTGTAGAACTCATCGTACTTCTCCGGCTCAAAAAGCACAAGGGCTAGTTGGAGATCTTCTCTGAGGCCACCTCTGAACTGATAAATCATGCTCTTCTCGTCAGAGACGTCTTTCTTAGTGAAACGAGCGAGCTTCTGGAACATGATGTTATACTGGTAAACAGACAAGCTGCCTTGCTTCAGATTGCGGAACTCCTCACACTTGCACTCAACAACACTCTGAGGAATGTGGTGAGCTTTGAAGTCTTGGCGGAATTCATCCCAGGTAATCACACGACCTCCTCTGGAATCTTTGTATTGCTGATACCATTCTGCAGCTTGGTCTTTGAGTTGGAACGAAGCAAACTTGACAAAGTCCTCAGGCCTGATGTTGCTGCACTCAAAATGCTTGCAGATATCCACGAGCCAATCATCAACGTCTGTTGCCTCGACACAGTTACTGAAGGTCTTTGGCCGGTTTGCGAGGAAGTGGTTGAGTGTAGCAAACTGATTCTGAAAGTTGTCGTGGCCTTGATTTCCTTGGTTGCGCTCTTGCAAGAGTTGCATAAGCATCTGTGTGTTGGCGTTGGTAGTGGCCATCACAGCTTGCCATGCCTCCGGAGGTGGAGGTGGTGGCGACGGTTCAGGATTCTGACGCGTTGGAGGAGCCATCCTGAAGAGGGTGACATCCGTTAGCATCTTGATAGACATATATTCAAGCTGAATCAAATGGATCAAAATTGCAACATATAGTCTTAACATCCGAACAAAATGAACGAATGAATTCCAAATTAAATGGTCACACTTCCATAAATTGAGAAGCCACTTAGATAGAGGTAGATGAATAAAACAACAAGGTACGAACATGAACAAATACTTGGTAAGGATTACCCAATCACAAACCAAATATCCGCGGAAGAAAATACTAGAGCTACATGAATTCCCACCTATGAATCTCCCGAATTTTTCCCGGTTATGCAATCAGGTGTTGGGGATACATGGGAAGCATAATATATCACCCAAAGCTAGCAAATCCTACATCCAGCTGTATCCATCCTTCAACACATAACCAAGAAACCTTTGGAAATCATTTACCTCAACCTTCGAAAAGCATCCGTTATACGAGTTATGGCAATACTCCCGAACTCCCGCCCCAGTACTGGGTGGCATCGAGGTTATCTCACCAACAACTGCATAAAAGAGATTTTCGATGTCGGTGAAACTCAGGTATTCCAGAATTGCAACGATAAAATTGTGACGACAACACCTCGGAGCTCAACTCCCCGGGACACTGCCACAACCCCTAAATTTCAGGAGGCACCAAGAACAATGTTCTCGTCACAAAACCATCGGAACGATTCCAAGATACCCGCGTGATCCTAATTTTTTTTAGTGAAATTTGAGAAGAGAAGAGTCGAAACTCTACGTCAGGATGCCTCAGCAGAGCGACGAAGGGACTGAGGAGTAAAAAGAATCCTACTCTCTGATATATATAATCCTATAAGACTCAAAACATTTTTCTAGACTCAACAACGTTAGCGATTCAATCAAGCAGGGGGCTCCTATGTCAGGGAAGGCTCTAATACCAACTTGTAACACCCACAATGCGGCTATATCTCCCACGTGTCGAAGCACGACTTAGAGGCATAACCGCATTGTAAGCAATGTCGCAAGTGGGGTAATCTTCACACAACCCATGTACTGAATAAGAAAAGAGGTACATAGTTTGCTTACAAGCGCTACGTCACACAATAGCATGAATATAACATTACAATCATCCAGATACAATCAAGGTCCGACTATGGAACCAAAATAAAGACAACCCAAAATGCATAATGTCCCCGATCGCCCCAACTGGGCTCCACTACTGATCGTCTGGAAAGGAAACGTAGTATCGTCTTGAGTCCTCATCGAACTCCCACTTGAGCTCAGTCGTATCTCCTGGAACGGTATCATCGGTCCCTGGATCTAGTTTTGAAGGAATCTGTGAGTCACGGGGACTCAGTAATCTCACACCCTCGCGATCAAGACTATTTAAGCTTATAGGTAGGGTAAAAGGTATGAGGTGGAGCTGCAGCAAGCACTAGCATATATGGTGGCTAACATACGCAAAAGAGAGCGAGAAGAGAAGGCAAGGCACGGTCGAGAAACTATGATCAAGAAGTGATCCTAGAACACCCTACGTTCAAGCATAACTTGAGACCGTGTTCTCTTCCCGGACTCCACTGAAAAGAGACCATCACGGCTACACACGCTGTTGATTCATTTTAATTAAGTTAAATTTTAGGTATTCTACAATCGGACATTAACAAATTCCCATCTGCCCATAACCGCGGGCACGGCTTTCGAAAGTTCAAATCCCTGCAGGGGTGTCCCAACTTAGCCCATCACAAGCTCTCACAGTCAATGAAGGATATTCCTTCTCCCAGGACGGCCCGATCAGACTCGGAATCCCGGTTACAAGACATCTCGACAATGGTAAAACTAAACCAGCAAAGCCACCCAAATGTGCCGACAAATCCCGATAGGAGTTGCACATATCTCATTCTCAGGGCACACCGGATTGTCCAAGGTTCCAGTAGGCCAGCCCAGAGTTGCCCCTGGTGGCCACCGGCAACTGACAGGTTGGACCAACACTCAGAGGAGCACTGGCCCGGGGTTTAAAATAAAGATGAACCTTGAGTCCGCGGAACCCAAGGGAAAAAGAGGCCAGGTGGCAAATGGTAAAACCAATGTTGGGCCTTGCTGGAGGAGTTTTATTCAAGGCGAACTGTCAAGGGGTTCCCATTATAACCCAACCATGTAAGGAACACAAAACCAAGGAACATAACACCGGTATGACAGAAACTAGGGCGGCAAGAGTGGAACAAAACACCAGGTGTCGGTGTCAAAACCGGCGGATCTCGGGTAGGGGGTCCCGAACTGTGCGTCTAGGCTGGATGGTAACAGGAGGCAAGGGACACTAAGTTTTACCCAGGTTCGAGCCCTCTTGATGGAGGTAAAACCCTACATCCTGCTTGATTAATATTGATGATATGGGTAGTACAAGAGTAGATCTACCACGAGATCGGGGAGTCTAAACCCTAGAAGCTAGCCTATGGTATGATTGTTGTTCTGTATGTTGTCCTATGGACTAAAACCCTCCGGTTTATATAGACACCAGAGAGGGTTAGGGTTACACGAAGTTGGTTACAATGGTAGGAGATCCTCATATCCGTATCGCCAAGCTTGCCTTCCACGCCAAGGAAAGTCCCTCCCGGACACGGGACGAAGTCTTCAATCTTGTATCTTCATAGTCCAGGAGTCCGGCTGAAGGTATAGTCCGGCCATCTGGACACCCCCTAATCCAGGACTCCCTCAGTAGCCCCTGAACCAAGCTTCAATGACGACGAGTCCGGCGCGCAGATTGTCTTCGGCATTTCAAGGCGGGTTCCTCCTCCAAGTACTTCATAGAAGATTTTGAACACAAAGATAGTGTCCGGCTCTGCAAAATAAGTTTCCACATATTGCCATAGAGAGAATAATATTTACACAAATCTAATCTGCTGACGTATTCCGTAGTGTGACATCGCACCACGGCCAAGCCTTTATTCGAATTGTTTTATTGTCCCACCTCAGCGTGTCATGCGAGGGGGTTTCCTTGGCACGTCTCATCGAAGCAGAGGTTGTGTCCCCTTATTCCAGGATTCTCATCAATACGGGCGTGGGTAACCCAACTGCGCCATTGATTATGGCGCTTGGAGATAAGCGAGTTTTACCAGGCTGGTGGGGACACGTAGTTGCGTCCACCCATATAAGGGGATAAGGATCCACCTTTTCACCTACGCCTTCTTCCTCCTTTGCCTATCCATTCGCGCACTCGAGCTCCAGCGCCCAAGTCCGCACTGCCCACCTCAACCTTCTCCAGCCATGTCCGGAGCGGGAGGCAAGTGGATGGTCTCCTTTGTCATGGAGGGACACATCAAAAAACTGAGGAAGGCCGGATACTTGTCTAACGATAACGTGTACCGGCTTCCCGAAGAGGGGCAGCTCCTCCCCACCCCAAGGCCCCATGAGAGGGTAGTGTTCCTTTCCCACTTCCTCCGCGGACTGGGCTTTCCTATCCACCCATTTGTCCGGGGACTCATGTTCTACTACGGCCTGGATTTCATGTTCTACTACGAACTTCATCCTCAACATCTCGGCGTTTATCATCGTGTGCGAGGCTATCCTCCGCATCCGCCCCCATTTCGGCCTATGGCTCAAGACTTTCAATGTCAAGCCAAAGGTGGTGCGCGGCAACCAGGCGGAGTGCGGAGGCGCCATGGTGGGCAAGAATCCCAACATCTTATGGCTCGAGGGCTCCTTTGTGAAGACCCTGAAGGGGTGGCAATTGGGGTGGTTTTACATCACCGAGCCGCACGACCCTGAGTGGGTCGCAGCCCCCGAGTTCTGGTCCGGACCCCCAACGCGGCTCATGTCCTGGAAAGAGACGGGCCTATCGTGGAGCAGCAAAGGAGAGGTGACTAGACTACAAACATGCATCCAAACCCTGGTGAACAAGCAGCTCAAGCTTGTCAACGTAGTCCAGGTTATGCTCATCCACCGGATCCTCCCGTGTCAACAACGGGCCTTCAATCTATGGGAGTTCAACCCTGCGTAGCACCGAACTCTGAGCAGGCTCTTCGACACGAGGTACGAAGATGCCTGGAAGGTGCTTTTCAAGGGCGTCGAGGCTCCCGCATCCGCTACCGAGGATCGCGGATTCAGCGCGCAGCATCACGCTAGCGCGGTAAGTTGTTTGTACCTTTTACAGGGTATTAGTTTTTCATAGTTTAACTCTATGCGGGATCTAAGCTCCCTTACCTTTGATAGGATTGGCATGCGAAGTCTGGACAAATCGACTGTCCGGCTCCTTTGCCCGAAGACCCAGCCGATGCCCACTTGGCGAAGCTGCTGGTTCCGGCACCCTATGTGGTGCCGGAGAAGAAGGCCACGAAGAAGGCCACGGGGACTCGAAAAAGTGCCCCGCGCCAGGAGGTGTCGGGTTCATCATCCGACGGCTCCAAGGCGCATTCCTCCCGTGAAGATGAGGAGGAAGAAGAGACCGATCCCCCTCCAGCAGGGGGAGAGAAGAAAAGGAAGGCCGCCCTCACTGGGGAGGCCGAAGGGTCCAAGAAGGGGAAAACCCTTCCTCCAGACTACTCCACCAATGCCGACGATGACGGAGAGGAGTGGCCGCTCAGGGCCAAGCCCCTGGTGAAATCGTAAGTATCCGGGTACCAGAGTAATTCATAGTATTCCTTTATTGCACAGCTTTCCCTTATGTGGAATATGATTATGCAGCCCACCCAAAGACCGGCTCGACGCGTCGTCGAGCGGTTCACTAGACTCGTCGGATGTGAATTCGCTTCCGACGGCTACCTCCCCCGCCCTACGGAGGAGGTGGTCCTGGAGGCGCCGCAAGGCGACCTCCCGGACTCCAGGAGTAAAGGGGATAAAACCCCCCAGGGCTCCAAGTCCAGCTCTAGGCCGGACACCGCTCCGGAACCTTCAAAGGTTCCAGAGTCTGGCGGGCGACCTCCTTCCAAGAGGAGCAAACCCACCGTGACGGTGACCCCCGTCCAACCGGAGGCGCTAGACAATCTGTTGGAGGTGCTCAAAGGCGCCTCCATCGACGAGGAGCACTACACCATTATGAGTGTGGTGGTCCAGAAGGTTCAGTCCGCCAAGAGCGGACTGACTGAAGCTTGTGCTAGCCTTTTAACAGGCTTTGAGGTAAGTAAAGAATGTGTAAATAATATTACCGTATAGACAGTAGCCCCTGATGCTCTATTTGGCGTTCGGGAAGAAAAGCCGAATAGAGGATCAAATAAAATTCACAGGAGTCTAAGAAAAAGGAGTCAATATGTGTATGCAGGCTTCTCTGCTGGCGTCCGCCGCACTGACTGCGGAAGTGGACACGCTAAAGCAGAACCTCGAGCAGTCCGAGCAAGAGCCCGGGCATGCCAAGAAGCAGCTCGAGGACAAGGAAGGTATGAAATACCTTGTTTAAGTATATATATAAAAAAAGTTGCAATTGCAAAAAAACGACAGGATTATCGTGGCTATTGTAGGGGCCACGTCTGAGGTGGCGACCCTTAAGCAAGCGCTGTTCAAGGCCGAGAAGAGGGCGGCCATGGAGCGCACCGAGCGGGAGAAGTATGAGGCCCAGGTTGGCAAGGTGCGGCAAGAGCTCCAGGCTCTCATGAAAAAACATGAGACTTTGGAGCTTGACTCAAAGACGCGAGCGTCCGAGCTCGCGGTGGCTATTGAAAATGCCAAGTCTGCCAAGGCCGAATCCGAGAAGACCCTCCAGGAGTTGGATGCGGTGAAAAAGATAGCGGCGGGTAAGGCATTCTTTATGCAAAGCAAACACATAAACATGAGTTACTTGTTACTTACCCGAATCCGGAGCTCTCCAGGAGCATTGGCAGATCTTCCCCGTAGCGTGTCCAATGCCGCCGCGTTCTATCGACCCGAGGAGGGCAGCTCGACAGAGAAGGTGTTCTGGTCTCAGTATGCTGAGGCCGGACACCCCGTGCCCCTGAGCGACCAGCTGAAGCAACTGGTCGAGCTCCACAAGGCGGCCGAACATGCCATGAAGGGCCTCATAGTTCGGCCGTGGCCTGGAGAGGCTCTGCCTAGGAGCTATTTCGGACTGGTGTGGCGGTTGGTGGGGGCCTGTCCAAGGCTTGAAGTCATCAAGCGCTCCGTCTGCATTGAAGGTGCCCGTAGGGCCCTTGCTCGTGCTAAGGTGCACTGGGGCAAGCTGGATGCTGAGAAGCTTGTGAAGGACGGGCCACCGCCGGGGAAAGAGCATCGCAAGCCCGAGAATTATTATAAGGATGTTCTGAAGGGTGCCCGCCTTATGGCGGATGATTGTTCCAGGGATGTAATTTTTGAGTAAAACTCGCTCGTTTTGTCCTGTGCGCTGAAAACTTGTTCATATGCGCTAAGCAATGCTGTTGGAATTTAAAATATTACCTTTTGTGCGGTTGTTTATCAATTCTGAGAGATGGCGAGTCGTCGGCTTCTGCCCCCGTTCCGCTAGTGCTGGGGTGTTCGGGGATAAACCTGAGCGCTCTTTTTCCCATGTTTGGGTCCTTCGAGGGAGGCGCTCAGCACAACGAACAAGGCAATCAGACTATAATGCATGAACACTCTCACTTAGCCATAGAATTCTCTAATTTTAAATTTCGGCAAAGCCCTGGTATTCGAAAGACCGAGTTCGGGGCGCTATCCACGCCTTGGCCGGATAGAGTCGACTCCTCGCTCTAAGCGGCATAAGTCTTTAGGGACTCGAAAAACCTCTCGAACAGCGACCAACTCTCGCTTCATCATGACAGTCAGTTTTAGCTTTCTATACTGAGGTGCTCGACCCAACTCAACTGGGGCACAATCGCAGTAGTTCTCCTAGTGCTACCTTAGCCGACATAGCGGAACGTAAGGCACCAAAACATAGGAGCCGGGCAAACCCAACTATTGACCCAAGACATGATTCGGAGCCGATGCATATAATGCTATAAGTTTGGGGTGCCGCACTTGTTAAAGTGTTCGGACTTCTCACACCATATTGAGGGGTACTAAAGCCCCTACGTATTTTGGCCGTACCAAATTGTACGGGTGCAACATGTCATTAAGGAACATATATTTGTAAAAAAAGAGTAATGCAAAAATATACAAAAGCTATGCATTGTTTATTAAAAAGGGCTGCGATCAAAGCAGAACGATACAAATAATGCGATAAGCAAAAGGTTGGACTATTTAACATGTCCGTTCTAGGGGCAGGCTGCGGAATGGTATGCGAAACAGGTATACTGCTCGTGATAGAGACCACCTGGGAGTTCCGTAATGCGGCATGGCTTGTCTGCTTCCCTGGTTCTTGCATCGCTTGTGCGGCAATTGAACTGCCGAACAGGCCTTCTAAAGAATGGAGTCCTGAAAGTAAGAGAAAATTAAAAAAATCGGCAGCCCCAGGTGCGGTTTAAGCCGTGTTTCGGGCGTGCCGTGATGGTGCCCCTCCCCCTGTACCCATGGTATTTCTAGAGCGTAGTTATGTACATGAAGCACTGGTGTCGCATTTTGCGAGGGCTGGGGTTGGGGCCACATTGCTATGCCTACTCGGAACGTGCCGGGCGGTCTTGTTGTAGGTTACTCCGGGCGCGCTTGACGGTGTCCGGACGTTTAATGGCCGGACTGGAGAACTGCCTCGAGAGGCTGCTTTGTACTTCCGCTGCAAGGGCCGCCGTGTGCTCCTCCGTTCGGAGGGAGCGTTTGGTGTTTCCATTGACCGTAATTACTCCTCGAGGGCCTGGCATCTTGAGCTTTAGGTATGCGTAGTGTGGTACCGCATTGAACTTGGCGAATGCGGTTCGCCCGAGCAGTGCGTGATAGCCACTACGGAATGGGACTATGTCGAAGATTAACTCCTCACTTCGGAAATTATCCGGAGATCCGAAGATCACTTCAAGTGTGACTGAGCCTGTACAGTTGGCCTCTACACTTGGTATTACGCCTTTAAAGGTCGTTTTGGTGGGCTTAATCCTCGAGGGATCTATGCCCATTTTCCGCACTGTATCCTGGTAAAGCAGGTTCAGGCTGCTGCCGCCGTCCATAAGGACTCTAGTGAGATGAAATTCGTCAATAATTGGGTCTAGAACCAATGCGGAGAATCCGCCATGATGGGTGCTAGTGGGATGGTCCCTTCGATCAAAGGTGATCGGGCAGGAGGACCATGGGTTGAACTTTGGGGCAACTGGCTCTACCGCGTATACATCCCTTAATGCGCGCTTCCGCTCCCTCTTGGGGATGTGGGTTGCGTATATCATGTTCACCGTCCGCACTTGTGGGGGAAAACCCTTCTGTCCACTGTTGTTCGGTGGCCGGGGCTCTTCATCGTCATCGCTATGCAGCCCCTTGTCTTTATTTTTGGCATTTAACTTGTCTGCCTGCTTGAACACCCAACAATCCCTGTTGGTGTGATTGGCCGGCTTTTCGGGGGTGCCATGTATCTGGCACAAGCGGTCGAGTATTCGGTCCAAACTGGACGGGCCCCTAGGATTTTTTTGAATGGCTTTTCCGCTGACCGGATTTATAGCCTCTGAATCCGGCATTAACTGCCATATCCTCAGCATTGTCGCCGTTAATGCGGCACTTCTGCTTGTTGCGACGCGACCTGCCACTACTGTCTCTGGTATCCGAATTACCAGGGTTCTTGGTCACATTGTTGCTACGAGCAAGCCAGCTGTCTTCTCCCGCGCAAAAGCGGGTCATGAGTGCCGTGAGTGCTGCCATAGATTTCGGCTTTTCCTGTCCAAGGTGCCGGGCAAGCCACTCGTCATGGATATTGTGCTTGAAGGCTGCTTGGGCCTCTGCGTCCGGACAGTCGACTATTTGATTTTTCTTTGTTAGGAACCGTGTCCAGAATTGCCTAGCCGATTCCTCTGGCTGCTGAATTACGTGGCTTAGGTCATCGGCGTCTGGTGGTCGCACATAAGTGCCCTGGAAATTGTCGAGGAATGCGGCTTCCAGGTCCTCCCAATAACTGATTGATCCTGCTGGCAAGCTGTTAAGCCAATGCCGAGATGGTCCTTTAAGCTTGAGTGGGAGGTATTTGATGGCGTGGAGATCATCGCCACGGGCCTTGTGGATATGAAGTAGATAGTCCTCGATCCATACCGCAGGATCTGTTGTGCCATCGTATGATTCAATGTTTACGGGTTTGAAACCCTCGGGGATTTGATGATCCATTACTTCGTCTGTGAAGCATAGTGGGTATGCGGCGCCTCTGTACTGGGCTATATCATGAGGTAGCTCCAATGAGCTTTGTCTACTGTGTTCAGCCCTACCGGATTTGTGTCCGGCGTGACGGTTATTGTCTCGAGTCGTGGGACACCCACGTGATCCGTAGATTGATCTTGTTTGCCTTGCCTTGTCCTCCAACATATCTCACAGGTCTGGCGCATTTTCCCGTGCCTTGGTACGGGGTGCGGCTTGAGTGGAGGGCCGAGAGGCCTCTCTGCCGCGGCCACGAGGTGGCCGGTCGGCCGTATCAAGTGCTGGTGATGTAGGTTTAAGTGCTTCCTCCTCTAATTTGGGTAGCAACCTGCGCTTTGGGTAGCTCTTGGAGGGGCGTTCGAGTTTATGCTCTTCGGCCGCAAGGACTTCAGTACATCTGTCGACTAGCAAATCTTGATCAGCTCTAAGCTGTTGCTGTTTTTTCTTGAGGCTTCTTGCCGTGGCCATAAGCCTGCGTTGAAAACGCTCTTGCTCGATGGGATCCTCTGGCACGATGAATTCGTCGTCGAGGCTTGCCTCGTCTTCGGAGGGAGGCATATAATTATCGTCCTCGACCTCTCTATCTGCCGCTCTCTCATGAGGGCTGGCTTCTCCATCCTCCTGTGTTGAATCTTGCTGGAGCGGGTTTTCTTCGGCACTCTCTGGAGTATTATTATCCCCCGTGCTAGAATCACCGTATTTGCTTTGGCGGGAGTTTGAGCGGCGCCGCTGACGCCGGCGCTTAGGCTGTTTCTTGGAGGGGTCATCCTCCGCTGTTCCATCGCCATCTCCTTCTTTTGGGGTGTCCACCATGTATATGTCATATGACGAGGTGGCTTTCTAGGGCCCAATAGGCGCTGGTTCTTCATCGTCTCCTGCATCGGCGTCCATACCGTCGATGTCTTCGGAGTCGAAGTCGAGCATGTCGGTTAAAACGTCGATAGTGGCTACAAAGTGGGTGGTGGGTGGACTTTGAATTTCTTCAGCGTCCGTATCCCAACCTTGCTGACCGTAGTCCGGCCAGGGCTCTTCTGATAAAGAGAGAGACTTTAGTGTCTTCAGAATATCGCCGAAAGGCGAGTGCTGAAAGTTGTCCGCGGCAGTAAACTCCATGATCGGCGCCCAATCGGATTCGATCGGTAGGGGCACGGAGGGTTCCGAGTCCGGAGAGGAGTCCGGCTCCTTGGAGTCACGAGTTTCGCAGAGTGCGGGGCTGGTGTTCGGCTCGATCGCCGTTGGGATCGCAGCCCCCGAGGCGGCGTCCAACCACCCATCCTTGATCGGTGCAGTTGGCTCCAAATTAAGGGTCGAAGCCGATGCGGGTGCGGCCTCCAGGGCACTGTTCGGCGGCAGAGCTAGATCATGCTCGTCGTGACAGTGCGGCGTGCTCGGCAGTGGCTCGAATCCGTCGAAGATCAAGTCCCCGCGGATGTCAGCCGTGTAGTTTAAACTTCCAAATCTGACCTGACGGCTAGGGGCAGAGCTTTCGATCTGCTCTAGATGGCCAAGTGAATTGGCCCGCAGTGCGAAGCCGCCGAAGACGAAGATCTGTCCGGGAAGGAAGGTCTCACCCTGGACTGCATCGCTATTGATGATCGTAGAATCCATCAAGCCTAACGACGACGACACAGAGGGGCTACTGAGGGAGTCCTGGATTAGGGGGTGTCCGGATGGCCGGACTATACCTTCAGCCGGACTCCTAGACTATGAAGATACAAGATTGAAGACTTCGTCCCGTGTCCGAGAGGGACTTTCCTTGGCGTGGAAGGCAAGCTTGGCGATACGGATATGAGGATCACCTACCATTGTAACCAACTTTGTGTAACCCTAACCCTCTCCGGTGTCTATATAAACCGGGGGGTTTTAGTCCGTAGGACAACATACAGAACAACAATCATACCATAGGCTAGCTTCTAGGGTTTAGCCTCTCTGATCTCGTGGTAGATCTACTCTTGTACTACCCATATCATCAATATCAATCAAGCAGGACGTAGGGTTTTACCTCCATCAAGAGGGCCCGAACCTGGGTAAAACTTCGTGTCCCTTTCCTCCTGTTACCATCCAGCCTAGACGCACAGTTCGGGACCCCCTACCCGAGATCCGTCGGTTTTGACACGGACACCAGGCATAAGGCCGAGCCTTCCACCCTTTACTGAGTGTATAGATGCATTAAAATAGACAAGATATAATAGTGATATCCCAACAAATAAACATGTTCCAACAAGGAACAAACTCCAATCTTCACCTGCAACTAGCAATGCTATAAGAGGGGCTGAGCAAAGTGGAAACATAGCCAAACAATGGTTTGCTAGGACAAGGTGGGTTAGAGGTTTGACATGGCAATATGGGGGGCATGATAAAGCATGTGGTAGGTATCATAGCATAGGCATAGCAATAGAGCGAGCATCTCGCAAGCAAAGATAGAAGTGATTTCGAGGGTATGGTCATCTTGCCTGCAAAGTTCTCCGAGTTGACGTTAGCTTGATCCTCGTAAGCGTACTCAATGGGTTCCTCGATCATGTACTCGTCTCCCGGCTCTACCCAAAGCAAGGACACAAGCAAAGGGAGACACTATCAACCACGATGCAATGCACAAGCAACACGATGCAAAACATGGCATGATATGCGGGATGTGATATGCGATGCATATGCATGCTTCGGAAAGGAAAGATAGAACCAGGACTCAACTTGGAAAACCAAGAGTGCCGCTGGAAAGATGAGTTGATTTCGGTCGAAATCGATATAAAGATCACCAGAAACGGATGCACGGTTTGCAAATGGCAAGCAAAACAAATATGGCACCGATCTGCGATTAACAGCACGAGGCCATCTAAATAGCAGGTTCAAACAAACATGGCAAAAAACAGATTCATGTAGGCATGTTTGCGAGCTCGATGCACTCACCACAAGGCATTGCATGACAAACTAAGCATACACCCAGCAAGTAGACATGGCGTAGAAGCTAAATATGGCAAGAACACTCTCATAGCATGCACGGATCAACTACAACAACCTCGGCAAAATTGATTAACATGTAAACAATCTGCCAGGAACATTTTATAGCAAAAGTAGAGCAAGATTGAGTCATGCTAGGGTGCTCCATAAATGCAAACAAAGACATGGATGGATAGAGCACAACAATATCTCAAAATGATCCTTACTGAACATGCTCAAAAGAGGCATGGATCACTCTGTAGCAACAAGAATACATGGCATAAAAATATTATCAGGGAAAAGACTTAGAAGATTTCGAAGTCCCTGAAATTAGCAACATCACGAGAGCTACTTTGCATGCTTGTGCTAGTCACCACAGAGATCACAAAAATACATGGCATATACCCCTGTAAAGATGGCATGGCATACTCCAAAACACATGTAGGGCTCAAGTTCATAGGAGGCACACATTAAACATGGCAAAAATGACAAATGTCCAATCTCCGCTAAGAAACTGAAACTAACATTACATAGCACTCTTGCAACAGCATTTAGGGCATCAAGATGAGCTCAAATGAACATGGTTCAATGGAATGAAATGAAGTACTCATCGAGGCGAACAATTTGATATGCTACATGCCCAAAACGGAGACACGGATGATGAGTTATGATGCGATGAAGAATGCAAAAAAAATACTAGGACTTAGGGAAAAAGTCAACCGGCTAGGGTTTCGTCCAGATCTGGATCGTGGCGGCGCACTTCCCTAGGATGACCGGAACAGGACCCGACGGCGGCCGGAACTGCAGCTGAGGATGGCACCGGACCTCTCCGGCGAGGTAGCTACGGCGGCTGGCGGGAGGAAGACGGGTGCGGACGCGGTGCTCGGACGGCGGTGGCGGTCGCTCCGGTAGCCGGTGGGAGGAGAGCCGGGCGGCGCGGGTGGATCGGCGGGTCGGCGGGTCCGGCAGATCTCGCCGGCGGGAGGCGGGTGGCGGCTCCGCACGGCGGAGCGGTCGGCAGGGAGCCGGGCAGCGTGCGGTTTGGCAGCGGCGCGGGAACCGGGCCCGGGAAGGCCTCACGCAGGCTCTGCGGGCCGCTGCGGTGGGGAGGCCAGCCGGGAAGCATGGCGCTCTATGATTGGTCCAGGCGCAGCGACGATTTCGTCCGACGGCGGGCGGACACGTCCGGCCGCGCGGAGGGGAGAGGGATCTAGGGTTTGATCCGAAATTTCGGGGGAGATGCCTATTTATACATAGGAGGAGCTAGGAGGCTCCAAATTGAGCATGGTGTCTGGCCATGCGATCGTGATCGAACGATCGAGATGATGGAGGGGGTTTAGCTGGGCTTTGGGCCACTTTGGAGAGGTGTTGGGCGGCAACACACACCAGGCCTTCACGGTTCCTCGGTTAACCGTTGGAGTATCAAACGAAGTCCAAATGGCACGAAACTTGACAGGAGGTCTACCGGTAGTAAACCAAGGCCGCTTGGCAAGTCTCGGTCCAACCCGAAAACGTTTAACACCCGCACACGAAAAGAGGTAAAAGGGGACACCGGAGGACATAGGAGCGCCGGAATGCAAAACGGACAACGGGGAAAATGCTCGGATGCATGAAACGAACACGTATGCAAATGCGATGCACATGATGACATGATATGAGATGCATTACAATACAAAAGCAACACGAAGACAAAAACCCGACAATGAGGAAATATCATAACTTAGTGCCGGAGAAGGCAAGAGTTGGAATACAAATATGGCAGGTTACATATGGGGCGTTACAGTGGGGAACCATGGCTTAGGGACGCGCTTGTCCGAAATGTGGGGTAAGTTATGAAAGTACCCCCACCGATTTGAGCTAGGCGGTTCTTTCGGTTCAAGGGTATCACGGGCATTTCGTGTGTCTGGATTTCACAGGAGGTGGGAGTTTTCGCGCGCGTTGTAATTTTGGAATAGCAAGGCGCGGGTTGAGATGGAGGGAGTTGTCGGAGCACAACGAGACAAATATGTATCTTAAATAATTCGGGGTAAGAAGGCGCGGGTTGAAGAGGCAGAAGTTTCGCAGCACGATAGACACAGACGCTAGCTTGAAATTTCGGCATAACAAGCCGCGGCTTGAAATTTCGGGAGAACAATCTTAACGTGTACCAAAAAAGACAATTCGCACCTCATCACTAGAGAGAGCTATGTCCCATTTTAGTATATTACTAGAAATGCATTCAAATACAAAAAAAACTAAAAACATCAAGACAACAAACATAACATGTACAGTACCAAAACAATTTTCACTTCCCTCAACAATAAAAAAACAATGTGTGTTGTCTAGCATATGGACTAAATTTGAGTACATTTTCCCTATTTGAATGGGATTGTACTCGGGTTATTTATACAACCATGTAAATATTATCTTCACAACACATGACATGAATATAGGAGACGTAAATTCCTATATAAATACGAACTACATGTACATACGATCTCAAATTCAAATATATGTATAGATTTTATGTTGAATTCAAATCATACTACATGTTGTTTGAAATATGCCCTAGAGGCAATAATAAAATGGTTATTATTGTATTTCCTTGTTCATGATAATTGTCTATTGTTCATGCTATAATTGTATTAACAGGAAACCGTAATACATGTGTGAATACATAGACCACAACATGTCCCTAGTAAGCCTCTAGTTGACTAGCTCGTTGATCAATAGATGGTTATGGTTTCCTGACCATGGACATTGGATGTCATTGATAACGGGATCACATCATTAGGAGAATGATGTGATGGACAAGACCCAATCCTAAGCATAGCACAAGATCGTGTAGTTCGTTTGCTAAAGCATTTATAATGTCAAGTATCATTTCCTTAGACCATGAGATTGTGCAACTCCCGAATACCGTAGGAATGCTTTGGGTGTACCAAATGTCACAACGTAACTGGGTGGCTATAAAGGTGCACTACAGGTATCTCCGAAAGTGTCTGTCGGGTTGGCACGAATCGAGACTGGGATTTGTCACTCCGTATGACGGAGAGGTATCTCTGGGTCCACTCGGTAATGCATCATCATAATGAGCTCAATGTGACTAAGGAGTTGGTCACGGGATCATGCGTTATGGAACGAGTAAAGAGACTTTCCGGTAACGAGATTGAACGAGGTATGGGGATACCAACGATCGAATCTCGGGCAAGTAACATACCGATAGACAAAGGGAATTGTATACGGGATTGATTGAATCCCCGATATCGTGGTTCATCCGATGAGATCATCGTGGAACATGTGAGAGCCAATATGGGTATCCATATCCTGCTATTGGTTATTGGCCGGAGAGATGTCTAGGTCATGTCTTCATGGTTCCTGAACCCGTAGGGTCTACACACTTAAGGTTCGGTGACGCTAGAGTTGTTATGGGAAATAGTATGTGGTTACCGAAAGTTGTTCAGAGTCCCGGATGAGATCCTGGACATGACGAGGAGTTCCGGAATGGTCCGGAGGTGAAGATCTTTATATTGGACGAATGGTATTGGAGTCCGGAATTGTTTCGGGGGTACCGGGTGACGACCAGCGTGTCCGAAAGGGGTTTCGGAGGCCCCGGCAAGTGTTGGGGGGCCTTATGGGCCAAGGGGAAGGGGCACACCAGCCCACTAAGGGGCTGTGCGCCCCTCCCACCCCATCTCACGTAACCAGGAGAGGTGGGGGTGCCTCCCCTAGGGAAGCCTCCCCTACTGGCTTAGGGGGCAAGTCTCCTAGGGGTGGGGGCGCCCAAAACCCATCTAGGGTTCCCTCCCTGGCCGCCGCCCCTCCCCTAGATGGGATCTGAAGGGGCCGGCCCCTCTCCCCTTCTCCTATAAATAGTGGGGGTTGGAGGGCTGAACGAGACCCTTCCCCTGGCACAGCCCCTCCCCCTCTCCTACACCTCATCCTCCTCCGTAGCGCTTGGCGAAGCCCTACCGGAGAACCACGAGCTCCATCACCACCATGTCGTCGTGCTGTCAGAGTTCTCCCTCAACTTCTCCTCTCCCCTTGCTGGATCAAGAAGGAGGAGACATCCCCAGGCTGTACGTGTGTTAAACGCGGAGGCGCCGTTGTTCGGTGCTTAGATCAGAATCGACCGCAATCTGAATCGCTGTGTGTACGACTCCACCAACCGCATTCTTGTAACGCTTCCGCTTAGTGATCTTCAAGGGTATGAAGATGCACTCCCTCTCTCTCGTTGCAAGTATCTCCTAGATTGATCTTGGTGACACGTAGAATTTTTTTTGAATTATTGCTACGTCCACCAACAGTGGCATCATGAGCTAGGTCTATGCGTAGATTCTATGCACGAGTAGAACACAAAGCAGTTGTGGGCGATGATTTGTTCAATTTGCTTACCATTACTAGTCTTATCTTGATCCGACGGCATTGTGGGATGAACCAGCCCGGACCAACCTTACACGTACGCTTACGTGAGATTGGTTCCACCGACTGACATGCACTTGATGCATAAGGTGGCTGGCGGGTGTCTGTCTCTCCCACTTTAGTCGGATCGGATTCGATGAAAAGGGTCCTTATGAAGGGTAAATAGCAATTGTCATATCACCGTTGTGGTTTTGCGTAGGTAAGAAACGTTCTTGCTAGAAACCCATAGCAGCCACATAAAACATGCAACAACAATTAGAGGACGTCTAACTTGTTTTTGCAGGGTATGCTATGTGATGTGATATGGCCAAAAGGATGTGATGAATGATATATGTGATGTATGAGATTGATCATGTTCTTGTAATAGGAATAATGACTTGCATGTCGATGAGCATGACAACCGGCATGAGCCATAGGAGTTGTCTAAATTTATTTACGACCTACGTGTCAATGAAAATGCCATGTAATTACTTTACTTTATTGCTAACCGTTAGCCATAGTAGTAGAAGTAATAGTTGGCGAGACAACTTCATGAAGACACGATGATGGAGATCATGATGATGGAGATCATGGTGTCATGCCGGTGACAAAGGTGATCATGTCGCGCCTCGAAGATGGAGATCAAAAGGCGCAAGATGATATTGGCCATATCATGTCACTTTATGATTTTCATGTGATGTTTTTCATGTTTACATCTTATTTTCTTAGAACGATGATAGCATAAATAAGATGATCCCTCGCTAAAATTTCAAGAAAGTGTTCCCCTAACTGTGCACCATTGCGAAGGTTCATTGTTTCGAAGCACCACGTGATGATCGGGTGTGATAGATTCTAACGTTCGCATACAATGGGTGTAAGCCAGATTTACACATGCGAAACACTTAGGTTGACTTGATGAGCCTAGCATGTACAGACATGGCCTCGGAACACAAGAGACAGAAAGGTCGAACATGAGTCGTATAGTAGATACGATCAACATGAAGATGTTCACCGATGATGACTAGTCTGTCTCACGTGATGATCGGACACGACCTAGTTGACTCGGATCATGTATCACTTAGATGACTAGAGGGATGTCTATCTAAGTGGGAGTTCATTAAATAAACAGATGGACTTAATTATCATGAACATAGTCAAAAGGTCTTTGCAAATTATGTCGTAGCTTACACTTTAGTTCTAGTGTTTAAGATATGTTCCTAGAGAAAATTTAGTTGAAAGTTGATAGTAGAAATTATGCGGACTAGGTCCGTCAACTGAGGATTATCCTCATTGCTGCGTAGAAGGCTTATGTCCTTAATGCACCGCTCGGTGTGCTGAACCTCGAGCGTCGTCTGTAGATGTTGGGAAACATCTGACACACACGTTTTGATGACTACGTGATAGTTCAGTGCGTAATGCTAATGGTTTAGAATTGTGGCACCAAAGACATTTTTGAAACATCGCGGAACATATGAGATGTTCCAAAGACTGAAATTGAGATTTCAGACTAGTGCCCATGTCAAGAGGTATGAGACCTCTGACAAGTTTCTTAAGCCTGCAAACTAAGGGAGAGAAGCTCAATCATTGAGCATGTGCTCAGATTGTCTGAGTACTACAATCACTTGAATCGAGTGGGAGTTAATCTTCCAGATGAGATAGTGATGGTTCTCCATAGTCACTGCCACCAAGCTATTATAGCTTCGTGATGAACTATAACATATCAGGGATAGACATGATGATCCTTGAGCAACTCGCGATGTTTGACACTGCGAAAGTAGAAATCAAGTAGGAGAATCAATTGTTGATGGTTAAACCACTAGTTTCAAGAAGGGCAAGGGAAAGAAGGGATACTTCATGAAACGGAAAATCAGTTGCTGCTCTAGTGAAGAAACCCAAGGTTGAACCCAAACCCGAGACTAAGTGCTTCTGTAATGAGGGAAACGGTCACTGAAGCAGAACTACCCTAGATACTTGGTAGATGAGAAGGCTGGCAAGGTCGACAGAAGTATTATGAATATATGTTATATTATTGTGTACTTTACTAGTACTCCTAGTAGCACCAGGGTAATAAATACCGGTTCGGTTGCTAAGTGTTAGTAACTTGAAATAAAAGACTGTGGAGACTAGATAAAGGTGAGATGACGATATGTGTTGGAAGTGTTTTCCAAGGTTAATGTGATCAAACAACGCACGCTCCCTCTACCATCGGGATTGGTGTTACACCTAAATAATTGTTATTTGGTGTTTACGTTGAGCATAGACATTATTGGATTATGTTTATCGCAATACGGTTATTCATTTAAGGAGAATAATGGTTACTCTGTTTATTTGAATAATACCTTCAATGGTCTTGCACCTAACATGAATGGTTTATTGAATCTCGATTGTAGTGATACACATGTTCATGCCAAAAGATATAAGATATTAATGATAGTACCACATACTTGTGGCACTGCCATTTGAGTCATGTTGGTATAAAACGCATGAAGAAGCTCCATCTTGATGGATCTTTGGACTCACTCGTTTTTGAAAAGATTGAGACATGCGAACCATGTCTATTGGTAGATATGCATGAAGAAACTCCATACAGATGGATTGTTTGGACTAACTTGATTTTGAATCACTTGAGACATGCAAATCATACCACATGGGCAAGATGACTGAAAGGCCTCGTTTTCAGTAACATGGAACAAGAAAGCAACTTGTTGGAAGTAATACATTTTGATGTGTGCAGTCCAATGAGTGCTGAGACACGCAATGGATATCGTTATGTTCTTACTTCATAGATGATTTGAGTAGATGCCGAGTATATTTACATGATGAAACACAAGTCTGAATTATTGAAAGGTTTAAGTAATTTCAGAGTGAAGTTGAAGATCGTCGTGACAAGAGGATAAAATGTCTATGATATGATCATAGATATGAATATCTGAGTTACGAGTTTGGCACACAATTAAGACATTGTGGAAATTGTTTCACAACTAATACTGTCTGGAACACCATAGTGTGATGGTGTGTCCGAACATCATAACTGCACCCTATTGGATATGGTGCATACCATGATGTCTCTTATCAAATTACCACTATCATTTATGGGTTAGGCATTAGAGAAAACTGCATTCACTTTAAATAGGGCACCAAGCAATTCCGTTGAGACGACACCGTATGAACTATGGTTTAGAAAAACCTAAGCTATCGTTTCTTAAAAGTTTGGGGCTGCGACGCTTATGTGAAAAAGTTTTAGGCTGATAAGCTTGAACCCAAAGTGGATAAATGCATCTTCATAGAATACCCAAAACAGTTGGGTATACCTCCTATTTCAGACCCGGAAGCAAAAGTGATTGTTTCTAGAAACGGGTCCTTTCTCGAGGAAAAGTTTCTCTCGAAAGAATTGAGTGGGAGGATGATGGAGACTTGATGAGGTTATTGAACCATCACTTCAACTAGTGTGTAGCAGGGCACAGGAAGTTGTTCCTGTGGCACCTACACCAATTGAGGTGGAAGCTTATGATAGTGATCATGAAACTTCAGATCAAGTCACTACCAAACCTCATAGGTCGACAAGGATGCGTACTACTTCAGAGTGGTACGTAATCCTGTCTTGGAAGTCATGTTGCTAGACAACAATGAACCTATGAGCTATGGAGAAGCGATGGTGGGCCCGGATTCCGATGAATGGCTCGAGGCCATAAAATCCGAGAGAGGATCCATGTATAAAAACAAAGTATAGACTTTGGAAGAACTACTTGATGGTCATAAGGCTGTTGGGTGCAGATGGATTTTAAAAGGAAGGCGAACAATGATGTTAAGTGTCACCATTAAGAAAGCTTGACTTGTCGTTAAGATGTTTTCCAACAAGTTCAAGGAGTTGACTACGATGAGACTTTCTCACTCGTAGCGATGCTAAGAGTCTGTTGGACTTATGTTAGCAGTTACTGCATTATTTATGAAATCTTGTAGATAGGATGTCAAAACATTGTTTCCTCGACAATTTTCTTGAGGAAAGGTTGTATGTGATACAACCAGAAGGTTTTGTCAATCCTGAAAGATGCTAACAAGTATGCAAAGCTCCAGCAATCCTTCTAAGGACTAGAGTAAGCATCTCGGAGTTGGAATGTACGCTTTGATGAGATGATCAAAGATTTTGGGTTTATACAAAGTTTATGAGAAACTTGTATTTCCAAAGAAGTGAGTGGGAGCACTATAATTTTTTTGATGAGTATATGTTGTTAACATATTGTTGATCAGAAATGATGTAGAATTTCTAGAAAGCATACATGGTTATTTGAAAAGTGTTTTTCAATGGAAAACCTGGATTAAGCTACTTGAACATTGAGCATCAAGATCTATAAGGATAGATCAAAACGCTTAATAGTACTTCCAAATGAATACATACTGTGACAAGATTTTGAAGGAGTTCAAAATAGATCAGCAAAGAAGGAGTTCTTGGCTGTGTTACAAGGTGTGAGTATTGAGTAAGACTCAAGACCTGACCACGGCAGAAGAGAGAGAAAGGACGAAGGTCGTCCCCTATGCTTTAGATGTAGGCTCTACAGTATGCTATGTTGTGTACCGCACCTGAAGTGTGCCTTGCCATGAGTCAGTCAAGGGGTAGAAGAGTGATCCAGGAATGGATCACATGACAGCGGTCGAACTTATCCTTAGTAACTAGTGGACTATGGAATTTTCTCGATTATGGAGGTAGGTAAAATAGTTCGTCGGGGTTACGTCGATGCAAACTTTGACACTAATCCGGATGACTCTGAGTAGTAAAACGGATTCATATAGTAGAGCCGTTATTTGGAATAGCTCCAAGTAGCGCGTGGTAGCTGCATCTACAAGATGACATAGAGATTTGTAAAGCACACATGGATCTGAAAGGTTCAGACCCATTGACTAATAAACCTCTCTCACAAGCGAGATATGTACAAACCCCATGGGTGTTGGATTCATTACAATCACATAGTGATGTGAACTAGATTATTGACTCTAGTGCAAGTGGGAGACTGTTGGAAATATGCCCTAGAGGCAATAGTAAAATGGTTATTATTGTATTTCCTTGTTCATGATAATTGTCTATTGTTCATGCTATAATTGTATTAATTGGAAACCGTAATACATGTGTGAATACATAGACCACAACATGTCCCTAGTAAACCTCTAGTTGACTAGCTCGTTGATCAATAGATGGTTATGGTTTCTTCACCATGGACATTAGATGTCATTGATAAGAGGATCACATCATTAGGAGAATGATGTGATGGACAAGACCCAATCCTAAGCATAGCACAAGATCGTGTAGTTCGTTTGCTAAATATTTTCTAATGTCAAGTATCATTTCCTTAGACCATGAGATTGTGCAACTCCCGGATACCGTAGGAATGCTTTGGGTGTACCAAACGTCACAACGTAATTGGGTGGCTATAAAGGTGCACTATAGGTATCTTCGAAAGTGTCTGTTGGGTTGGCACGAATCAAGACTGGAATTTGTCACTCCGTATGACGGAGAGGTATCTCTGGGTCCACTCGGTAATGCATCATCATAATGAGCTCAATGTGACTAAGGACTTGGTCACGGGATCATGCGTTATGGAACGAGTAAAGTGACTTGCCGGTAATGAGATTGAACGACGTATGGGGATACCGACGATCGAATCTCGGGCAAGTAACATACCGATAGACAAAGGGAATTGTATACGGGATTGATTGAATCCCCGACATCGTGGTTCATCCGATGAGATCATCGTGGAACATGTGGGAGCCAATATGGGTATCCAGATCCCGCTATTGGTTATTGGCCGGAGAGATGTCTCGGTCATGTCTGCATGGTTCCCGAACCCGTAGGGTCTACACACTTAAGTTTCGGTGATGCTAGAGTTGTTATGGGAAATAGTATGTGGTTACCGAAGGTTGTTCGAAGTCCCAGATGAGATCCTGGATGTGACGAGGGGTTCCGGAATGGTACGGAGGTGAAGATCGATATATTGGACGAAGGGTATTGGAGTCCGGAATTGTTCCGGGGGTACCGGGTGACGACCAGCGTGTCCGAAAGGGGTTTCGGAGGCCCCGACAAGTGTTGGGGGGCCTTATGGGCCAAGGGGAAGGGGCACACCAGCCCACTAAGGGGCTGTGCGCCCCTCCCACCCCATCTCACGTAACCAGGAGAGGTGGGGGCGCCTCCCCTAGGGCAGCCTCCCCTCCTGGCTTGGGGGACAAGTCTCCTATGGGTGGGGTCACCCAAAACCCATCTAGGGTTCCCTCCCTGGCCGCCGCCCCTCCCCTAGATGGGATCTGAAGGGGCCGGCCCCCTCTCCCATTATCCTATAAATAATGGGGGTGGGAGGGCTGCCAGGAGAACGAGACCCTTCCCCTGGCATAGCCCCTCTGATGGTGTCCTGGATAAGGGGGTACTAACCATGTCATCTCCGGATCTATTAGATTGGGCCGAGGACCCCTATGGCCGTATACTCATGGGCCAGTTTGGACAGTTGCCGCATACATGGAAGATTCCACAAGACTTGGTGATCAATACAAGGACTCCACTCCACCGGCGTATTTGGCTAGGACTCTTGTTATCCTAGGCCTCTAGTGCATTATATAAACCAGGGCCAGGCTAGTCGATAGAGATATACAACACACAATCATACCATAGGCTAGCTTCTAGGGTTTAGACTCTCCGATCTCGTGGTAGATCAACTCTTGTAATACTCATATCATTAAGAATAAATCAAGCAGGACGTAGGGTTTTACCTCCATTAAGAGGGCCCAAACCTGGGTAAAACATCGTGTTCCCTGCCTCCTATTACCATCCACCTTAGATGCACAGTTCGGGACCCCCTACCCGAGATCCGCCGGTTTTGACACCGACATTGGTGCTTTCATTGAGAGTTCCTCTATGTGATCGACAAAAGGATCGATGGCTTGTCTGCGGATTAACTGCGACATTGACATCTTCGTCACCGGCTCGACTGGTCACCTTGGCTCGACCGAGGACCACGCTCCTTCTCCGATCATCATGTTTGGACAGGGGCCTTCATCAACATCAACTCTGATCTCTATCATGATCATAGAGGAATCATCCATGGAGCTCGAGGGCTCAACGTCAACATTGCCCTCGTGCCGTCGTGCTGTTTTTCTAGGCAGCGAACTTGTATCCGCTGTCACCGCCTCCTCGAGCATCGGTTTGACTATTGCTTCGGTGGAATGGTGCGGAATTACATCTACAACAGCCATGCAAAATTTCGTCGAGTTCCGATGGAAGAATCTCCGACAAACTATGATATACCGGAGCCGTGTCAAATCTGGACGGGAATCTGGACGAGTTTAGGGCGTGGTCTCCAGAGCCCAGCTCGGAGGTCCTATCGAAGATCCCACCGTTCATCTACTGTGGAATTCCCATATCTACCACCCCTCCAAATTTGAGCTCGATCCGACGGTTCAAACTCCGGGAACCTTCCGATGAGTGGACCAATTTTCGGATCTGTTTTCTACACGAATACGAATCTGACCCGAATTCATGTTTCTTTATGAACATGATATTGGACAACCTTTTTAGAGGAATTCTCTTCTAGGGTATTGTGCGTCGTTTTAAACACGTGCCCGTAAAATTTTAAGCCTCCCCTGAGGTCATCTTCATCATCATGCTGGTGTCAAACCAGTCCGGCGATATTGCTGCAAGGCTGCCGATCTACGCTAGACACGTCGTCGCTTTGTTGAGCCGAGCTCAACTTCTTCGGATCATCATCTCGGCAAGCCGAACAAGAGTTCGACATCGTGAAGGATAAATCATCACCAACACCGCTGCCCCACGGATTACACGGAGCAGGCACACCGGCATTGCCGCACGGTCACTTCATCAAGCCGGCATCGACCACGTCACGACCGGCATCGGCAGGGCCGCACTGTTGCTTCTTCAAGCCGATGTCCATCACGACGACCTACTTCGACTCGTCGGCTGACATCGAGGCTTCGACATCTTGGCTGGAGCAGGGGCTTCGCCATCTCTTCATCAACCTACTCCGGAGACTTCAGCGTCACTAGCTGACCAGCTTCGTCACATTAGCTGGACCGAGGGCTTTGCCTCCGCAAGCCAGCCTTTGCCAGCGTCGCCCTGCCGTCGCTTTATCACCCATCAGGCAATGGGTGTGCGGATCGAGTCCCAATTTTGGGGGTCACCTTTCTTTGGATTGTTACAACAAATAAACCAAGTGCTATTAATCCTAGTAATTTTTGCTTGTTGGGGTTTATTTTTCCTAAGAAATTATTACTCTGGTTTGTTCCATCATCTGTACACAGGTCCATCGAATGATGGCCACACCAACAACGGTCGCGTGGTGGTTCGGTCAGTTTCTGTACATAGTCCGGCGAACGCCGCATCTGGAACTTGGACCGACCTGTGAATTCAGGCTTTGCCATACCTTTACCGCATCACGCCGACACCCTGCATCGACACTGACTTCGGCGCCAGGCCATATTTATTTTATTACTCACTTTGCATAAATTATTTATTATGCAACATTTTTTATCATTATTATTATTATCTCCGGTTTGCACTATTTTTTGTGCACAGGAAAATGATCCGGGTTGGGCAGTATCGTCAACTCGACGTATTGACATACCACGTCACCTCGGCTGGACAGGGGGCTTTGTCAACACTTCATTACCCCACGCCAGGGACTTCGGCATCACTCTGCCGGCCCGCATTGACCGTGCTATGTCACCACTTCGGAGTGCCGAGCTCTTTGCTCCGCCACCTTGGGACCGGCTTGGGGGATGGAACCTTGTCCCGCATCATGCTCGGGCCGCGTCATCAATACCGAACACATTAACCAGCTAAGTTGCCTTCATGCTCATAGTTTTAAATTTTTATCTTGTGTTCGGTTCGACCAAGCATTATACCTTTTTGAAAAATAATTGCTTGTAGAGAATCTCCTTGTCAAAACTTTGTTTGTGACACACAAATTCAAATACCCCGTTTACTTGGGGGCTCCCTTGATGGAGCTTTTACTCTTGCATATGATTATACTTGTACGGCTTCGTTCCTTGTTCGTGTATTACGCCACAATATGCAACATATTGACCTAAGCGATTTGCAAGCTGGGTTGCCTAGCTCCTGTGCTTACCCCTACGTTCCGGATTGTTTGGCTAGGGAGTAAAGGGAGCACCTCTGCGATTGTCACGACCGGGTCATCCGAGCTCTGACCTCAGACTGGGTGAAGCCGAAAGCTACCGCTCTTATTGTTTTCAATCATGGTCGGCACACAACGGAACTCATGAGTACAAAAAATCTATTGCACAAGTCTCATAGTAATAATGAGCACCGAAGAAAGGTATCGGTGGGGGTACTATTTTCTTTGAAGATGCTTCTTACACTTCGTTAGTAATATAACATAAGTTCCCTGAGCGCGCTTTGTCTATTACAGCCTTATGGCCTGATTGCCTGGTCATCGGAAACATCGCGATACTCTAGACAGGCGGAGTACATGACACTTTTTGGCCCTTGGCCGAAGAGGGAGAAGCCGACGGTCGGTTAAGACGCGTTTAAAGTTCGGGTGAACACAAATATGATATAAGTACTTCGGTACATACAATCATTATACATAAAATTCTTACCCAAGTCACTTGGGGGCTCTTAAAATTTATATATGAGATGTAAATGTGTTTTCTTCTTGGTCGTTGTCAAAACACGACAGAAGCACAATTTTTTTCTTTCTCTTCCAATTTTCGGATTGGCACCGAACACTTGATCTTGTTCGGACATCATGTTTTTACTAACGTTTTTTGGTTTTCCAAGCTTTTTGGCACTTTTAAACTATTTGTGTGTTTCCAGCACAAGTCTCACAGTGCTATGCCGGACACCTTTATAGATTCAGCAAAAACATTCTCGGATCTCACTATATATGCATTGGTTTCGAATTGTGTCTTCGGTCAATAGTTGGGTTGCCCGGCTCCTGCGCTTGCCTCCTACGTTCCACTTTGTTCGGCTAGGTGTGCAAAGGGAGAACCACTGCGATTGTGCTTCCAGCTCACATGGTTAAGCACCTCAGTGGAGAAAGCCGAAAACTGACTGTCACAATAAGCGTAAACTGGTCAGCGATCCGATGACGGTGTTAAATGACGGGCCATTCATAACAATGGCCGAAGTGTTTACGGCTTGACCTCGACTGTCGCTGAACACTACCGGGGGCTATTAACTGGCCTCCCAAACTAAATCCTTGATATTTTGCTCTTACATTAGAGCTGAGGTTTCATGATCATGCTTTAGCATGACAACCCAAAGAAAGGAACCGATAGCGGGACTATTTTCTTTGGAAGACATTTCTTATGTTAAACAGTAATATAACATATCTCTCTGCGTACCTTTGTTTATAAAACCGTATGGCCAGATTGCCTTGTTTGTCGTAAATCTTTGCCCTCATAAAGGCTTTATAAAGTAGGACAAACACTCCTCGGCTACTAGCCGAGGAGGTGGAAGCCGATGGTCGGTCAACAAAGTTTTGTACAATGCGGATCCGAGCATTAATGATATAAATTACTTGGATACATAGAGTCATTACACATAATTTGTGATTTTATTATGGATATCGGTCCTTAATTTGGACACCCATGCCCGCATTAAGGCTCGGGGGATACTGGGCTTCGGGCTTATTATTTACAAATATTAAAGGGGCACATCGATCCCCTGATCTGGTGTTGCCACCCGACCAGTGTCTCGGGGGCTACTGCATTGCCTGTCCAATGGAGAAAATTTTAAGTGCAATACAGTTTACGAGGAGATTTTGATCCTCAGGTTGGTCGGCCGCACCCAACCTGAGTCTCGAGGACTGAGCATGCTGCTTTTAGTGTCCCGAAGTATTCTGCCGAGCTAGGACTTGATCCTCAGACCGATTTTGCAAATCAACCTGAGTCTCAGCGACTACTGGGATCGGCGGTCTTACGTCATCCTTCAATTGCATCTCGGGTTTTAGACCGATACACACCTTGAGGGCTACTGGCTATATATCTCGGCAGAGAATAAATTGCACCAATAAAAAATATTGACAAAAAATCAGCCCACAGTCGGGGTGGTGCACCACCTCGGAAGCAGTCCGTCATAAAGCTCGGGCGCTAGTGGCTGGCTCCATAGAGGGCATTTCCGGCATTAAGCTTGGCTAAACTCCTTCAACTTTTTTGGACCAAGATGATCTATGACATCTTGGATATAGTCCGGCATTGGAGCTTGGACACAGTCTGGCGTTGGAGCTCGGATACATTTCGGCGTTGGAGCTTGGAAGCAATCCGACATTGGTGCTCGGCTGCAAAAGATACCTCGAATGCAGTCCGGCGTTAGAGGTCGGGCGTGAGAGGACACTGCCTCTCGGGAACAACTTCAAGCCCGAGGTGCGGCATAAAAATAACAAGGCATTGATAAAGGCCGGAAACTTAAAGGGGCTCCACGGATACCCAACGTGTAAAATCATTGAATGCATTTCGGCGATCCTCAAGATCGAAGATGAGAAGATTTGTTGAACCAGTTTTCAAGACCGGCGACCGAAGATGAAGAATAGTTAGGAAGAATCAAGGAGCGTCCCTCACTTGAAGACCGGTTCAGGGGGCTACTGACGGTGTCCTGGACAAGGGGGTACTCACCACGTCATCTCCCGATCTATTAGATTGGGCCGAGGACCCCTATGGCAGTATACTCATGGGCCAGTTCGGACAATTGCCGCATACATGGAAGATTCCACAAGACTTGGTGATCAAGACAAGGACTCCTCCCCACCGGCGTATTCGGCTAGGACTCTTGTTATCCTAGGCCTCTGGTGCATTATATAAACCAGGGCCAGGCTAGTCAATAGAGATATACAACAGACAATCATACCATAGGCTAGCTTCTAGGGTTTAGCCTCTCCGATCTTGTGGTATATCAACTCTTGTAATACTCATATCATCAAGAATAAATCAAGCAGGACGTAGGGTTTTACCTCCATCAAGAGGGCCCGAACCTGGGTAAAACATCATGTTCCCTGCCTCCTGTTACCATCCGCCTTAGACACACAGTTCGGGACCCCCCACCCGAGATCCGCCGGTTTTGACACCGACACCCTCCCCCTCTCCTACACCTCATCCTCCTCCGTAGCGCTTGGCGAAGCCCTGCCGGAGAACCACGAGCTCCATCACCACCACGCCGTCGTGCTGTCGGAGTTCTCCCTCAACTTCTCCTCTCCCCTTGCTGGATCAAGAAGGAGGAGACATCCCTGGGCTGTACGTGTGTTGAACGCGGAGGCGCCGTTGTTCGGCGCTTAGATCAGAATCGACCGTGATCTGAATCACAGCGTGTACGACTCCACCAACCGCGTTCTTTTAACGCTTCCGCTTAGTGATCTTCAAGGGTATGAAGATGCACTCCCTCTCTCTCATTGCTAGTATCTCCTAGATTGATCTTGGTGACACGTAGGAAAATTTTGAATTATTGCTACGTTCCCCAACACATGTATGCTCTAGCTAGATGTTCGGAATCTAAACCATGTATGATATACTACGTACAATGTGTTTAACAAGCACAACACACACACACAAACACCATTTAGACTAGTAAGGTACACGTGCATTGCATGCATGAGATTTGGCAACCAAATTATGAATAAATACCACATTATAGCATGTAAGCTTTGAGTCATATATGCATGATTTAGATGTTCGTTTAATTCTTATAGTTCATTTCATTCAAAATCATCTAGTTTTTATAAGAAAGCTAATCTATTTTAAGATTCATGGAATTGTGCGTTGTAAGGCATAAAGTAAAAAAATAGTTGCAAATCATGTAGAAAAACATTTGGGCAATTCTGATATGGAAGATTCTAGAACAAAGAAGAAGTGCTTGTGTTTTCAGGTTTGTGCATTATGCTTAAGTTCAACCATGGAGTCTTCTAGATTGTACATGTGGCAAAATCTGGTGGAATCTAGATGATACCCAATGGCTAGTTGTGCTCAAATTTGCCATCTCTGCACCATTGGATTGGCCTCATCCAATGACCATCTTTCAAAGTTAAAGTTATCCGCACACTATATAAAAATATAAAATATAATATATATAGGGGTATAGATATAGATATGTGATGCGAAAGCCACCCATCATCTCCAATTAGAATAGTGTGTCCATGCACGGATGCAATGTGGCCAAACGATGTCTACCATCGATATCTCAAATACAAATCAGTCTGACCTTGTTCAATGTGTATACAGTACAACATGATCGTTTCCAAACCACACCACGCATATCTCAGTTATATTCATGCATGCATGGGTTTCAAACATCATGATCTCTTATTCAAATATTTGAATTCTACTTTACATTGATTATGACGTCACCTAGTCTTTTACACCCACACAGTTATCTTCTCTTTATAATAGTACCATTAACTTTCTCTCGTGCATGCATGCACACACAGTACCAGTCGGCATTATCTATCGCACACGTGCAATCTTTTTCTTCAGGTCGGTCTCCCATGAATGCACACACACACACACACACCTCCCCCTCCTCATCATATCGGGCATTCTTTATCTCTCATGTGCATGCGCAACAATCGATGTTCCTCTATGTGTGTGTATATATAGCTAGGCTTTCACAGTTTTCCACACAAACTGATCAATCTATATATCTAGTGAGGTCTCACCCTCTTTCTCATGTCCACATCGATCAATCTATACCTCTCTATATAGGATTACATAGCTAATACACCCACATTAATTATATATCCAATGTCCCCCTCTCATCATCCATGCCTCCGCTTCATCTCTCGGACGCGTGCACAGTGGCGAAGACAGGGGCAGCAAGGGCCCTGCCCCCCTAACATCACTATATATCGAGGCTAATATGAATGTGATCATTAGACAATTGCTGGTAAAATGGTTTAAGTTGATGAATTGGCCCTCCTTGTAAAGGATTAGCAATGCTTGCCCCCTAGCTCATTTATTTTTCATGGCTCCGCCGCTGCGCGCAACAGCGCACGTTCTCGCCCCATCTCTTCAAATATCGATCTCGCACTTGTGCACTCCTTCATAGTCTCCCCTCCACTTGGCCCCTCTCACCATCTTCTAGCCCCCCACTAGATTGTGCCACATGTACAATCTAGCAGACTCCATGGTTGAACTTAAGCATAATCCACAAACCTCAAAACACAAGTGCTTCTCCTTTGTTCTACAATCTTCCGTATCATAACTGCCCAAACTTTTTTTCTAGTTGAATTGCCATTATTTTTTTACTTTATGATTTACAATGCACAATTCCATGAATCATAAAATAGGTTAAGGGCTTCTTTGATTCAAAGGATTCTCAAAGGAATTTTGGAGGATTCTAATCCATAGGAATTTTTCCTATCTTGGTTGTTTGATTCGTAGGATTGTAAACCATAGAATTTTTTTCATAGGATTCATTTGCACTATATTTCATAGGAAACATCCCATCCACTCAAACCACTTTGAAAGAATCCTGTGTTTTTTCTATGCACAATCAAACACTCGTACAATCCTGTAGGATTCAAGATGACATTCCATTCTAATCCCATGTTTTTCCTATTCCCGCGTTTTGGAAATCCTATGAATCAAAGAGGCCCTAGCTTTTTTATAAAAACTAATTTATTTTGAATGAGATGAACTATAAGAAATAAACGAAGGTCTATATCAGGCATATATGACTTAGAGCTTACGTGCTATAATGTGGTATTTAGTCATAATTTAGTTGCCAAATCTGACGCGTGCAATGCATGTGTACCTTACTAGTACTTCGAGTATGTGCAAACACGTAAATTAGAATTGCAATGGCACGCTACACAGTGTCTCTCTTACAGTTCATGAAGGTACGTGGAACATGTGGAGGCGTTGTCACGACCTCCTTGTGTGGATTGATCACAGTGACGTGCTGCTGCTCCAGAAGAATGTACTCGTCCTCTCTGAGCCACACTGGCGGTACATGCACGGAGCAAAGATGTGCACGCATGCCACGCACGCACTCATTCCCTCGGACGCACATGCGGGTACACAGGGCGATGCATTTTTGTACGAAGAACCACCCCATGTGATAATTTGACGCGTGTAAAGTCCTTCATTTCATTGATGGTCAATTAATACATCGCATGCAAATTGAGTGGACGTGAGGGCGGAAGAAAGACATTACTACTCCACTACGCACATGCGAGTAGTTAAATCATGGGGTGCCAGTACTTCCATTGGTCTCCTTCGTATTTTGTTCCAATTTTTGACCATATTTGTAAGTAACATAATATTTATGCATGTCATAAAAAGTGGCACAAAAAAAGGGGCCCAATAAACCAGGACGCAGGCAGCATGATCAATTTTTGCCAGGGCTACTGTTGGTGGCCTTTGTATTTAAATATGGATGGAGTGGAGTAGTACTATCTTTATCTTAGGCTCGTAGGGATCTCCCAGCGCCTAGGCTTGCCTCCCCGCCCCGCCCATTGGATCCTTCCATGGAGGATCCCTCCATGGATAATCCCTTAGATCCAAGGATCCCGCGGGCTGCCCTCTCGCAACGGCCCGCGGCACTGCCGCCGTTGAGCGAAACCCACATGTGTTTTAGAGGGGATCCATTGCTCTAGAATCATATATCGGTGGTGCCAGAGGACATGCCAGGGCTGTGTTTAAGGTGGTGGGTAGCAAGGGCAAATCGGATCAAGGAAGCGGCACATCGATTGGAGAGAAGTTCCAAGGAGCTGTGCCTGGCACAGCACAAGGCAGAGGAGCAAGTCGATCTCAGGGGAGAGATGCTGAGGGATGTCAACATATGGCAGCGTCACATTGATTTCGAGCTAGGGATAATGGCAGAGATCATATTCACGGAGTTGACTGCAGAGGAAAGAATGTGCATGCATGCGCAATGGCATGAGCATCCGGTGCAACTGTTCAAATGGGCGGTAGGAGAAGCCAAATCCCGGGACCAGTTGCAGCCGCGCTGCTCGGCATGCATTGTCAGCAAGGTGATTGCCCTCCTTCCCCGCCAGCGATGCAGTGACCTAGTCGGTTGTTGCTGTAGTGAACTTGCAACGCTATGTCGGTTTGCAACCTTGACAATCACTCCATCTATATGTATTGTTTTCCTGTAAAAAAAATACTTGGTCGTTTGGAAAAAGATGGTAATTGATTTATCACTAGTTTTAGAATTCTTGGTCATGACAATCAATCGAAGCCACAACCAGAAGTCTCCATCGCGTAAGTACTTTATGGTCGGTCGGACCCGCGTCTCACCGAAGGGACACACATCGACTTGGTCTGACATGTACGACCAGTTACATCACTGACTTGTGCGACCGCATTTGAATAGTGTGGTTCTCCCTCTATCTCAGTTTACAAGTCTTGCACGTGTACCTAGGTCGTTAATTTGACCAACTTAATAAGAGGCATGCAATGCAAAAAATATATCATTAGAAACTCATTGGGAGCCATTTCAGGCCTCGAAACCAAAACCATAAATTAATCTTTACCTTGTTCCCATCACATTCCAAAGTACTAGTGCTACAAAGTGCAAGCCTACTCACACCTACCTGTACGTACCAAACCTGAACGTGTTCCCACTATGCAGGTTTTAGTACTAGTGCTAGTACTTAGGTTATAAAAAGGGGAACTACCCAACCGAAAATTACTCTACCTTCCTCCTCATAAGTCCTCCTTCCTCGTCCGTCCTTGCCATGGCCGGTGTGCGGAGCTCTAGGTCGAGAACTACTCGTAACAAGGGAGCGACAACGAAGTCTGCAGAAAAAAAGAGGGCTCGCCGCTACGCAGAAACCTCGAAAGATCTCTCACGGGCAGGCGATGGCTCCCAGGAGCGCCCTAGACGCAGAGGCGAACATGCTGAGCTGGCGGTGCTAGAGTTGTTATCCCTCGACGGCATGCCCGATCAGCTCAATAAGCACCTCAATAAGCAGAAGGAGTTCATCCACAGCTTGGTGGAGCTGCTGAAGGAGAACCTCGACGACATGCCCGGTGAGCTCAATGAGCAGGGGGAGTTGACCGCCGGCTTGGTGATGCTGCTGAAGAAGAGCATTGCCTCGGAGAAGAAGGCGACCGGCGAAGTCCTGCAACTTCAGGAGGACAAGGCGAAGCTCTGCCATGAGCTGGACCTGTTGAAGGAGGAGAACGCCGGCTAGAAGAAGCTGCATGAGAATAGTAGTTCCTCGATGAAGATGCTGCATGCCCTCATCATGGAACAGAAGGAGGAGTTGGTGAAGCTCCGCATCGAGCACCCGGGTGCTGCCAAGGTACGTAATGCGGTCGTGGAACAGATGATGAAGGCTCGCGTCGAGAAATCCCGCGTCATGGACACAATGAAGAAGATGGCTGAGGAGACGCACAAGGAGATGGAGGTCGTGGAGGCGATGAAGAAGCAGTTACGACTCAGTGGCCAGCAACCCTTCATGTAGTGAGAGCAGCGCCCCGGACTTGTGTGTGCGTCTTCCTTTTTTTGGGGGTGATAATCTTCCTTCTTATTTTGCTCCTGTGTTTCTTCTTTTTGCTTCGGGTGTTTTGCCGCACGTGTCACGTTCTTTGCGAGGCATGAATAGAACAATGCTAAAAATGAGATGACTAGCAAATTAGATCATTCTTTATCGCCAATAGAACAATGCCTCTTGCTAGTAATATATAATAAGAGTATTGAGTAGAGATATGGCACTGGGCTGCCATGTTTCGTGCTCCTCCGTTGTACTCCGGTGGAAAACTTGAGTATACCGCACGGTTCTTTGCTCCTCCTTAGGTCGTCGGCACATTTATACGAGCAGTCAAATCACAAGGCACCGCCTTCCAGCAGTAATGAGACGTCAAATCACAAAGGCCCTCGCCTCTCTTGAAACTGACCTAGCTAGACTGCCCGGCCCTCTAGCCTTTTAAAAATGTATACTTTTGTACAGTAGTAGGATCGATGGATTGCGCATGGAGCAAAACTAACAATATAAAATTAAAGAAAAAAGGTGGTACATATAGAGAGCGCTCGTCGCCAAATTATGCATATAGTATTATTAAAAAAGCTAGTATGTGCTTAAATGGGGTGCTAAATTATATTAAAGAAATTAGCATACCTATTTAATTCTTGGGTTCTCATTATTTATGCCACTAGTTTGTGTATTACTACTTAGTTTTGCCATTAGAAGTTACAACTACTCAAAAATGCCATCGATCCATGAGATGCCTGCTAAAAAATGCAATTAGATATCTCAAAAATGCCATCATTAAGTTAGATGTTTGCTCAAAAATACCATTAGACATTGTGATTTTCACGTCAAACCTGTTGACCATGTTACATGACAAAAATAAGTTGATTCTCGCAATGATAAGTGTGGCCCCGCTTGTCAGGAGTAACCAAGCGAACAATTTTACAGGAAAATAAGAACGTTGTTGGGATCAAGTAGGCCCCACACTTTATTTTACTGTAGTGAGGTGGAGGGAGAGCTGACATGTTGTTCTATCGGTATTTATGTCATTATAACATGGCAAAAGAGATTTGAGTCAAAATAATGGTGTCCAGCACAACACACCCGTCAAATAAAACTAAGCACCCTGAAATTCTTTCACAACTAAACTGCTTGCTATATGATGTCGGCCATATATATTGTACGTATATAATGTGAAGAAACGAGTGGTAATCGTAGTACTATACCAACTAAAAGATGAACTGTAAGAAATACTAGTATGTACGTACTAAAGAGTTAAAGTAACGAGAAGGTAGTGGATGTGGTCTATATCTAGTACACTTGGCTCTTGCACTTCATCCAACCCTTGTAGATATTGAAACAAAGGTTGCCATCCATTGCAGCGTAGTGGATGTGGTCTATATCTAGTACATTCCACTGACATGCATGATGAAACGTGTGCGGAGGTTTCTTCAGTTTACCGTACGAAGGATGAACCATGGCTCCTGCCAGGGTCAGCATTGAGGGCTGATCACGGGAGGGCACCAGTCCTTCCTTCTGGAGGTCCAAGGGGTCGCCTACAACGAGGCCTATCCGACCCAGGATTTCCTTGTCATTCCAAAAGTCTATAGTAACGAATGTGACTCAGCCACCCTTGAGGAACATCTTAAATTCCTCGCACTCAATGTCGGCATGGCATATGTGGTAGACCAAGCATAAGTCATGTACACAAACCTAGATCACGGCGGGCTTCTTCTTCTCTGCCTCCTTTAGATTCTTCTCACTTCCCAGGACTGTGGTGTACTCAACATCTAGCCCAGCAACCCACTCATCATTTGAGTTTTTGAACATGCGTTTGAAGCGAGCAAGGCATTCTTTCACCGTTGCGGAAGAACGGGTGTAGATGATGTCGAACTCATCACCGGTGATGGTTCTAACCTTGTACTCACTGCCGATCATGGAGATTTGGGACGCCATGAATTTGGGAGGAGGGTTAGGATTAGTGGAACTACCGTAATGTGAAAGGACGGGACGACTAGGAGCGGTTTATCGATTGTAAAACTGCCGAGTGGGGGGTGCGAACGACAAGGTAGTGGCTTGCCTGGTGGATAAATGGATTCATGCACAGTACTATGGGGCCCAATTAGATGTCATGTCTACTCGACGCCCAATTAAATGGCTTTCGATGTCATGTCAAGCATCGCGAAAATTACAGGTGATACGAAGCTTTCAATTCTCCCATGATATGGGTTTCTGAGAGCCCTTGGATCTGAGATCGAATGGTTGCATGGCGTGATTCTAGACCTATGGGTGAATATCCTATCCTGGAGGGTTATTCTGCAAATTTTCAGCAACTTAGTATGCGACCGTTCGATCTCAGATCCAAGGGCTGCTAGCAGCCAGTATCATGGTCGCGCATACCACGACCATCGCCTCGCTCACGCGGTCGCGCCCATGGAGATTTAACACGGTGCGTTAGGCTATCTGATGTTGGCATGTCATACATAGTCATCACTTAGTCACTCATACAACAAGGTTAGCTATAAGGTTGGCTATAAGAGTATTTTTTGTTTACTTCTCTCTATCTCATTCTTCGTTGTATTTATTGCATTTGTCAAGGAGTGACCTCTTCCAATGAAATGGTGCTTAGATGAGGTGCTATGGGCACTAAATGGCTTAGCAACTCAAGTCCCCAATGCATAGGTGCTTAGTTTTTTGTTGCTAAGTTTCCTTCATCTAGGTACACGCGCTTAGCACCGTTTCTTCCTGGGGTCACCAAACTAGTCTCCCTCTTCTTAATTAACTTGCCACATTAGACTTTATGCCTCAAGAAAACGGTGGTACACATTTACGGAGTACAGTATACAGCACGCCCGCCGCATTCGCGTCGCACCCCAGACGGTTGGTCGGTCTGGAACACCGCTCTCCGAATGGAACACGCGTCATATTGTGTTTGCACACACATGTGGGACCGCAATTGAGAACCAACCATAGGCACACTCCCCGGCCCCACAAGTCGAGTGAGTTAATAGAAGAGAGAGACGAGCGATAGTACTAGAGAAGTATTGTAAAGACGTTGGTGGAGGCCTCGACGTTGGTGCCTGGACGATCCCTGCATGACATGGAAGATCAGTTCATCCATGCATGTGACCAGACTCCAGCAGACACGCCTGGATGGGCTATTGTCTACATATCGTGCAGGCTGTGTTGTCGAGGGCTGTAGTTCTGCTGAGAAATCTAAAAAAAGGTTTCTTGTCATCTCGCAAAATTAGGTGTCATGTGCTTCGGATCACTGCGAGGGTTAAACAGCAACAACTGAGTTCCTCCAAGGCGCTAGTCATGGGGGCCACATGCACGAAGACTACTCGACTGCCATCTATGTCAAGCTGGGTATGTTAATTAGGGCATCTATAGATGGACCCCTTTTCTACAAGTTTATCTTTTATCTGAGATTTGATCCTCGTCTAGTTTGTCCGTCAGGATTCATGTTGTCTCCTTTGTGCAGTGAGGTTATGGTTTCCTGTCATGTTATAATCCGGTGCTTGAGACCAAAATGAGGACAACTGCACCTCCAGGGCACGTGCATGAAGACAGTCATTGACGAGGTCAAGCCGGCTCCGGTAGACAAAACAAAACTAGTAGTACTCCACTATATATAGGCAAGAGCCTCGGTGCTTGCTTGCTAGTGTTGCTATCTTCACACTATCTCGTCCTCTCTAGATCTAAACATGACAGCGATGGCCACACACTCTCTCTCTCTCTCTGCTCACCACTGGTCACAGATCTAGCCGGATCCTCTCCGCCGGGGAAGGTGAGAAGGTGCAACGTTCATGCGGTCATCCTCGGCGACGGCTCTTACACACTGCCGGTGCGTCCCGATCAGTGTGCCTTGTCGTTCTCCCCCAAGCACCACTGTCTAGGGAGGGCCTCCAACCCCTTCTTCCTTGCTGTCGTAGTGTGGGCAGATCCAGCCTCCCGCCGCCCACCTAGCGACATCCCGGCGACCCTCAGGTATAACTTCCTTTGAAACCGGCCTTGCTCTACTTCCGAGCTCCTGACGTCGCTGCATTTGTATCTTTTACTATTTCCCTGGCCCCCTCATAGATACTCCCTCCATTCCAAAATAGATGACCCAACTTTGTATTAACTTTGTACTAAAGTTAGTACAAAGTCGAGGCATCTATTTTGGAACGGAGGGAGTAGGATCGATCGGCTGTTCGAAAGCCACCTAAATATTTACTGTTAAGAGGTAAAACTAGTTCATGCACTCGAATCTAGTACTACTTGGTTCATACAAAGAATAAAGGGGGTGGGGAAGATTTACCTGAATCTAGGACTTGGTCGAAAGAGGAAATAATGGGGGCGAAATGTAGCAGAGACTGGCTATCCAACTAGTCTCTAGGTCTAATAGGTAAATAAAGGGAAACGCAGTACAAACTCAATATAAACCCAATCTATTGGTTGAAAAAGGAAAGGAAGTGGGGACTGGGGGACAAGTCAACAGAGTAAGTCCATCACTAAATTTGCTAGCGTCACACAGTATAAGGTGGCTATACCGAACAAAAATGGGACCAACCCAGATATCTTGTTCTGATGTTTGTTGCCCCGATCCACTCTTATGTAATGCCACTGGTAAAATATAGCAGTCGCACTGCTAAAAGTAAGGACACGTTAAACCAATGTTGCTGGTAAAATGAAGCAATGGCACAATTAAAGTAATGTCGTATTTAACGGTTGTCATAGTTAATCCTAATGCCCACACTAATATCTAGCAATGTTGCTGCTTTAGAAATTGCTACTGTCCTTGTAGGATTGCCATTCAGATAAGGAACATGCTTATTTTCATTTGATGTATGTTTCATCACTTGTTTGTCACCCTCCTTTCCACCTTTTTTGTGCAAACAAAGACATACATTTCACGCTTGATCTTTGTTCAACTGGACAAATGATATCCAAATTATAGTTGAACATTCCAAGAGATTCACAACCAACCTTGATGTTGCTCAATTTTATTACAACTAATGAAGAAGAAGCTCTGTGGGTTTCGTTTTCTGATGGAAATGGAACCGAGGCTGGAACCATTTTCTTAAAAAAATGAAGAAGAAGCTGCTAGCTCATGGGACATTGCTTCATTTTAGGTGAACTGCACCAAAATGTCCCATGAATTGAATCATCCATGTTGGTGACTGGTGTCATCCCTTCTATGATGGTGTTGACTGCAGACATGTTTCCCATCACGAGGTATGTTCCTTTTTGGTCTGGCCGTTTGCCAAAGATCCTGCATGTTGAGTATACTCTTGTGCTACTGTTTTGGCACTGCCATGATAAAGCAGTAATGTTATTATTTTGCACCTTAATCTAGTGGCACTATTAATTTGAGGCAATGTTTTGGCACCGCTAGTGGCACTAATTTTTTATATATCGAAAGAGGGGGTTTCCTTCGATTTCATTAAAGAAATCCAACCATAGATAACCATTATCCGACAACATCTTAGTGTAAACTGGCAATTATGCAACTACTACTAGAACAGACTGAGTACTAGCAGGAGACAAGTTCGCCACATAAGCTAGGCAGGTAGGGGGACACAGCACCAGCTCGACCAAGTTTGGATTCCAACCCAAATGCTACCATAGAAACATCAGAGGGGAAGATAGGGACTGAAAGAGCCAGCTTCAGCATCCCAGTCAAATCATCCCAGGCCTCCATCCTTGCGACGCACTGTACACCTTGTTTGCCACCTACTCGACCCTAGTGCCACTTATAAAATGAAGTAATAATACAGTTAAAATAGAGCGAGTGTCCTCTTTGTCATTTCATTTTCAATGCAGATAAAGAAAGTGCTTCTCTTTGTTAGTATATGTTTCATCAACTAGTCCTATTGTTAATGTTTAAGTGTTTCTACAAACTGGGGTGCTTAATATTAGTTGACCTGCACAAAAATAGAGATTGGAATGTCTCAAGGCCCCTCCTTGTACTACCGCTGTACACTGATGTTCATCACTGGCAGAAGGTGTATCAGGGAGACTTGGGTCGATTTCCAGTATGAGGCGTACCGTATGAGGCGTCGCAGGGCCCATCTCACCCTCGCAACATGGCATACTATGATACTATCGCAATATTTTCTTCTATTTATTAGTGTATGTTTCATCAACTAGTGCCACTATAATGTAATCACGCCTTTTCAGTATATGTTCAAACAGGGTTATTCAGCTGCATTTTGGTGGAACTGCACAAATGTATGGATGGAACCGACATATATGCAGAGTGTGAGGTGCCAAGTAAAAATTACCGACACCAACCCTGCTCCATCTAAGCATTGGAATCCACCACCATCAGTGGGATGTGTGGCGCTCACTGTTGACGGATCTTTCTCGGCAGCAAATCCTCTAACCAAATACTAGTAGCTTAGACTTCAAAAAATACTAGTAGCTTATATTGGCATTTTTCTAGGGTGTACTCTTTTCTAAAAGAAGCACCAATCTATTTTTCTTTATTTGTACATAGTGTCACAACTTTGACCCAAAGGTCCAGAGCTATTTTAGGGTGATTGGCGTAGTACTCGGAGACTAATTGTAAGCATGATTTTTATTAGCTGTCACACTGATTGTAAGCATGAGCAGATGGAAGATTAGGTTAGTGCGAAGCTTACCTTAAACCCTACCGACACTATTGAAACGAGGCGAGCATCAAGGGAACCGTGGAGAATGGTGGGGAAGCGACGTCGCACCATCCGGCCTCCTCTTGCGGTGGGAGAATGAATTCTCATGTGGCTCCGGCTGGCTCTACACCCTCACGAAGGACACATCGTACTCGATCGATTCGTTATCCTCTAGGTGCTCAACCTTCGACCTATACGCCCACCACCTCCACCTGACTTTCGCCTCGGGCGAATCTATCAGCTCCATCTCCCAAAGGAGATACTCGATTAACTCGAAGAACTGCGGCAGGACTGCCACCGAGGAGTACATCACCGCCGTCATCGCCGCCATCTCTCTCTTTCGCATACATTGCCATATGGCCCTCACCATCCACGAAATCTCCCACTCATTGTCAAACCAAGTAAGGATCTCCTTCAACCTGGCTAACTTTGCCTGGTCGCCGCCAGTGATCTGCCTGATTCGCTGCTGCATCCTCTCCATAGATGCCCTTCTGAGTGGTCCGGTTCTAGCTTTGGAAGATGAGAGGAGAGACGGTGGTCTTGCAATAGAGAAGAGGGAGAGGCGAGACGGTGGTTTCGGAATGGAGATGATGGAGAGGGGGTGGTTTTGAAATGGAGAAGAGGGAGAGGCAAGATAGTGGTTTTGGAATGCAGATGATGGAGAGGAGAGGTTTCCCTGCCTTTCGGTGACTGACAGGTGGGCCCCGCACTTGGTGGGACCCATGTGTCAGTGTCTCAATGGTAGGATGGGCTACGTCAGGGGATCCTCGTCCACGGAGAGAGGAGGTGGTTTTGCAATGGAGAAGAGGGAGAGGCGAGACAGTGGCATTGGAATGGAGATGATGGAGAGGAGAGGAGGTGGTTTTGCAATGGAGAAGAGGGAGAGGAGCATGCGACAGCGATTTAGGTTTGGACGAGAGGGCCGGCGCACTGTGACTGGATCAAAATCAAAATCAATTTACCCTTCAATTAAGAAAGCGACCCCACATTAACTAGTCTCCCTTTTATTCTGGGTCATAATTGACCATGATTTTCACAAATGAAATATATGTTATACATTGCAAAAATAATATAATTTGAAAGTACATTCAGATACGAACCAAATGATACAATTTTTGGTGACATGCATTCACGTTTTGCTTGTCAAATACAGTACGTGGTCAAACTTTGACCCAAAATACGCAAAACAAAAAAATACTTCCAAGACCAGCGCCGCTTCTCTCCTCTTAAACCACCGCCGCTCCTCTCATGTTCTAATCTAAATCCAGCGCCGCTCCTCCCCTCTTCCATTTCAAAACCACCGCCCCTCCTCTCCTGTTCCAATCCAAAATCAGCATCGCTCCTCTCCCGTTCTATTCCAAAACCAGTGCTGCTCCTCTCCTCTTCCATTCAGAAACCACCTCCGCCGAGTGAAGGTGCTGTGGAGAAGTAGATCATTGGAGGAGTACAACTGATACGTGAGGATCGTAGACGGCGACCCTGTGAAGCTAGCTAGGATGTTGGAGATACAGTCTTGGTTTGACAACAAGGACCAACTAGCGGCGATGGCAACATCCATGGCCAAATATCTGCAACAGAGCGAAAAGGCGGCGATACTCCCGAAGGGAGTCACGCGGGAGTCCATAGAGCTGCTCCTCTGGGCCATGCAGAAAACAGATTCACCGAATCTGATCGTCAGGGAGCGGTGGTGGGAGTATCGATCCCAGACGAAGCATCCACAAGAGATCGAAGGATCGAGCATCTACATGGTGTCGTTTGTCAGGGTGTCGTGCCAGAGCAAGCCTGTGGAGTCTTCGTCGACCAAACCCGCTGCAAGAGGAGAAAAATAGTTGGCTCAACGACGCTTCCCCACCATCCTCTCCCTCGTCGTTCACATCATCTCATGGGGCAGCTGTCTGCCGCAGAGGAATAGGAGGGGACTGCCCCCCAGCCCAATAGTCTGGCAGGTTGTGAATTGTCAGGAGGAGCTTAGGGTTGTCAGTATTTGTAGGTTGTGAATTGTGTTTTGTGTTGTGTATTTTGAGAGTACTTTCAGATATGAATGTCTTTTGAATTTCAGATTTGCAGTATTGAGCATATGAAGTATTTTATGAATTCTAGAGATCTATTTTTAGCACTTCAAAAAATGTAGTTTCATAGGAGTATAAAAGTGCAGACAATGTGATTCTCAGAGAAGAAACTGCAAGTTTCAGTTTCAGATAAGAAACTCCAAGTTCAGTTTTAGATAAGAAACTGCGACTTTCAGAGGTAGAGCATTTATATTAACACGGCCTTTTCAAACAGTGTTAACATCATGCTGGAAGTTTTATTCATGGTCGAAACTGGAACTACCAGCCAGTTAACATCATGCTGATCAAAATTCATGCATAGCACATCTTCATATGATGCACAGTCAAAAAGATATGCTATTTTCAAAATGCCCACACAATGTCGAGTGTGCGAAAAACAGAGAAAACGAGGGACGAAGTTTTGGAAAGTGTAGGACGTGGTGTGCGTATATAACAATTGGGACCCACATGTCAATAAAGGCAGAGGCAAAAATTTTGGAGATATTTTCTCTGCACAGGTGGAATCGAACCCGGGCGGAACAGCTGTCGGGCAGTGTCACTTGGCCACTGGGCTAGTTTAGTTGTTTCGTTAGTAATAAGGCACTTCCTCAGGTTGTCGGATCTTCTCCAGTGCCTTTGTGCGCTCGCCGCGACGCCGTTATCTGCCGTTGTGAACATGCTGAACAAACGAGAGGAATCTGGAGAGGACTTTACGTGGAGAGGCGGACAGTCGGGACCCACCAGGTCTATGGCCGTACGCAAGCAAGTGCCTCATCAAAAAAGTAAATGGGACGCATCGACGCTACATTATTTGTTCACCCAGCCTGGCAAATGGACTGTAATTCTAAAAAAAGAGATCAAATTGACTGTAAATTCTAAAAAATGGGTTGATTGCGTGCCACATTTTTGGAGGCTGAAATGTGGGCGAATAGGTTGAAGCCAACGCAAGTCGTTGTCAACTTAGTCAACAAATGATTCTGACATTGTTAACCGTTGGATTTACATCCAACGACCGGCATCCATCTTCAATCTCTCGTCTTCTTCCTCCAGCGCCGCTGGGACCACCTGCTCCCACCTCCTGCTGCCAGCAGCTCTGCTTAGCACGCTTCGTTGTGAAGCGCTACCCACCGTTGGCCAGGCCATCACTACACCCCTCTACACCTCCTGTTCTTCTCCACTGACTGCCGAACGACACCGCACCAGAACCAGTTAACCCTCGTACACCTCTCTGTCTGCGACTCTACTCCCGCATCTTCCCATCTCCAGCTCATTGCTATCCGGGGCCTAGCCGTCGTCCACCACCTTGGACGCTCGGCGCGGAGTAGTCAACATGGTCAATGAACGACATCCATCGGAACTAGACTGTGCATGGAGAGGTTGACAGCTGGGTCCACGGCCGCACGCAAGGAAATGCCTCCTTATTACGTGAAAAAACGCCCCCCCCCCCGCTGACAGGTCGGACCCACCAGCTATATCTTCGCACGCAAGGAAGTGCCTCCTTATTACGCACAAAATAATGAATAACCCCTGCTAGCTGGGACCCACCATAGTGGGAGGCTGACTTGTGGGTCTACTAAGTTGACGGGGACGGAGGGCTTTGTCAACTTAGTCAATATGAACGATTCTAGCTCCAGTGACCGTATGATGTCCATCCAACGGTGGTAGTGCTTCTTCAACCTCTGGTCTTGTTGCTCTAGCCGCCCAAACCAGTGTCGGTCATGCTACGTGCTCCTGCTTCCCGTGGCCGGCTGTGATGCCGCGGAGGCCTCACCGCCCCTACTACTCCCACCGCTGGCTAGGCCCTGCGGGGATGTTAGCCTCACATGGCCGCAGCAAGGAAGTGCCTCCTTATTTCGTGGAAAATAATGATTCCTCCACCTGATAGCAGGGACCCACTCGACGGGCCACCGTATTAATGTTTCCCCCTGACTGTTGGGACCCACCAGCTACATCTTCGCATGCAAGGAAGTGGGTCCATATTACGGGCAAAAAAAATATTCGCCCTTGACTGCTGGGACCCACCAGCTACATCTTCGCACGCAAGGAAGTGCTTGACAGCCGGGACCCACCCAGTCGAAGCATACGTAGCATTGTCATTCTGGTCGCGAACGTGTATATACATACTGGTCGATGTAGAGGCACGCACGTGTGGTAGTAGAGGCGCGCATGTAGCATGTACACGTACATACAATGGCTAGGGTGCAAGAAAGTAAATACGGCCACGTACGTACATACGGGAGGGGTCTCAAACGCCAACTCGCGCATACGTACGGCCAGGGCTCGTGTACATGGTTGTGGCTGGGTCGGAACGGAGAAACTGCGTCGTCATCGTGTTCACGGGGAGGCAACAGAATGTGTTGTGTTCATCGGGAGGCAACGGAACGCGTGTTGTTCATCGGGAGCCAACCGTCTTGGACGGAACAGCCGATGGAAACGAGGCCTGGCGTACCGCAGAACAGAGGAAAAGGCCTTGTGTTCGACCGCCACGGTGGAAACGGGATCCTGTTCATCGGGAGGGTCTGGCGTACCGCAAAACGGAGGAAACGGACTTCTATTGGACCTCCTACGGTCGATACGGGGTCTTGTTGACCGGGAGGGTTGTGGCGTACCGCAAAGCGGAGGAAACGGACTTGTGTTGGAGCACTACGGTCAAAACGGGGGTCCTGTTCATCGGGAGGGGTGTGGCGTACCACAAAACGGGACTCCACGGGATACTGTTCATCTCCACCGTCGACCTCCTCTAGCCTCCACAGGGTACTGTTCATCCACCGTCGACCTCCTCAGCCTCCACCTGCGACTATTCATCCACGGGCTCCTATTCATCCAGCCTCCACCGGCTATTGTTCAACCAACACTCTCCATGGGGTCCTGTTCAACCACCCCTCCACGGGCTACTGTTCATCTAGCCCTCCACCGGCTACTGTTCAACCAGCCCTCCATGGAGTCCTGTTCATCCAGCCCTCCACGGTGTCCTATTCACCCACCGACTCGATCGATCGGGGTACTGTTCATCCAGCGGCAACGACCTCTACTACCACGGGTTCCTGTTCATCCAACACCCACCAGGAACTGTTCATCCAAACCCCCCAACAACGCTCACTATTCATCTAGAGGCAGCATCGATCGGCTTTAGTTAGCAGCAGTAGCGAAGGAATTGCTCGATCGGGTTCAGTTAACAGCCATCGATCGATCGCTCGGGTTCAGTGTAACGCGTAGCCTGCAATGCAATCGCTCGGGTTCAGTTAGAGCCCAACGCCTCGCTCGGGTTCAGTTAGAGCGCAATGCCTCACACACACGCGCATACGTATGTGACAAACGCGCATCGCTCGGCCCCCGACCAGCCACCGTAACCGGGAACTCCCCGATATTTTCTGCACCCTCGCTTCTACCATGGTTTTTTCCGTCATGGACGGCCCAAAGAATGTCATGCAGCTACGTCTCCGGCCTGCCCAGGACGAAAAGCCCATCTTCTGTCATAATTTTTTGTCATAATAGTAGGACCCCACCACATCTATGATGATACTGGGTTTTGTCACAATTATTGTCATAGAAGTGTCATAAGTATGACAGAAAAAAATTGTTCGGCCCAAAAAGTCACGGATGTGTCTTTTTTTTGTAGTTCTTCTCGACTGGGGATAATACCTCGAAAGGTGGTACTGCTTTTCTTGATGCGGCTCTTGTCCATTTGCATTTTGTCGACCGTATCTTTGTATATGAGGTTAAGTCCGCTTCTGCCGTCCATGACCACCTTGGTGAGTCGAAAGCCATCCACAATTGGATTTAAGACCAAGGCAGCGGGTGCTCGGACTGATCGGGCCCTTGGTTCATCTTCATTGGCGAAAGTTATGGCCGTATCGCTCCAAGGGTTCATTGCGGTTACTTGATTGACTTCGGCGAGGTCGCAGAGTGCCCGTTTATGCCGATTGTTTGAAGAAAAGGTCTCAAAGACCGTAAATACGTTGAAATCGTAATCCTTCGAAGAACGCTTCTTTGGAGTAGTGTTGGTGAGGATAGCCTAACCGCTCTTAGCCACTTGCCGGAGTACCCAACATGCCCGAAGTCTATGTGTTGGTTCGGTGCTCGGCGTCGTATGTATCTGACAGGGATTGTCGAGCAGTTCATCAAGGATAGTTTTATGTCCCGTGAAGGGCTTGTTTTTCTTGTCACTTGGCTTATGATCGGATGCCTCGTAAGGGTGCATCCGTTTTGCCCGTCTGGGGGGTTGTTTAAAGGCGGGAGGTTCCCATCAGGCCGTCTAGGCTTTCCAGGCGCTCTCCATCCCGTAGTACTTCTGTACTATGTGCGTCAGGTCTGCAAAGTCCTGTATGATGTGGCGGATGAGGGCATTGAGAATTCCCTCATCCGTACAGTTGCGGCAAAAACCTGAAACTGCGTCGTCATCGCAGCAATCTTTAATCTTGTTTTTTACAAGGAGGAATCTGGCCCAGAAGTGATGGACCGTTTCCTTAGGCTGCTGCCATATGTACATTAGGTCACATATGTCTAGAGGGCCTGAATTGCTTGGGGAATATTGATTGTGGAGGGTGGGTGGAACAAAATCCAAATCCCGACCCATAATTGGATTTGGAGCTTGAAGGATCTCCGAGGTCACTGGTTCAGGACCGGGAAGCTCTTGACGATTTCTGGGCTCGATGCCTGGTCCTATGTTTGGACGACATGAAGTCTCTTCCCGAGGATGGGTATCCGGCTCACAGGGCTCGGAAATCCGAATATAGCTGGTCCTTAATTTAGGGGAAGAAGTATTCTTGGCTCGTTCCTCCACGACCGCTACCAAGTGGATGATCAATGGGGAATTGATCTCCCTCTGATCAGGTTTGAGCACAATCCGATCATAGTTTGTTGCGACCCCCAGGGCGGCAATGCGATCTAGCAGCTCATTCAAGGACGAGATATCTGCCGGGTCCATCTTTTCGGTGTGTTCAAGGCTAATATGGAGATGATGTTTGGCGATTGTGGGTGGCGCCCTTGTCTTAACGGCCGGGCGAGCGCCCATGGTAAAAATGCCGAGCTGGAGGACCTGTCCTGGAGCTAGGGTCCTTCCAGAAGTAATGTCATCATTAATGGCAAGGCGAGCGATACATCTCCAACGTATCTATAATTGATGAAGTATTCATGCTATTATATTATCAACCTTGGATGTTTTATATGCATTTATATGCTATTTTATATTATTTTTGGGACTGACCTATTAACCTAGAGCCCGGTGCCAGTTTCTGTTTTTCCATGTTTTTGAGTTTTGCATAAAAGGAATATCAAACGGAGTCCAATTGATGTGCCAATTTTTGACGATTTTTTATGGACCAAAAGAAGACCCCGGAGTAAAAGAGTTGGGCCAGGAGAGTCCCGGGGCGTCCATGAGGGTGGGGGCGCCCCCCCAGGCGCGTGGGCCTGCCTCGTGGACGCCTCGGGCACCTCCTTGACGTGAGACCGACGCCAAAAATTAATATAAATACAGAAACCTCAGAAAATTAACCTAGATCAGGAGTTCCACCGCCAGAAGCCTCTATAGCCACCAAAAACCAATCTAGGCCGTCTCTGGCACCCTGCCGGAGGGGGCCATCATCACCGGAGGGCATGGAGGAGGATCCCGGAGGGGCCATCATCACAATGAAGGCCAAGGACCAGAGGGAGATACTCTCCCCATCTAGGGGGAGGCCATGGAGGAGGAAGCACAAGGTGGAGAACCTCTCCACCTCTCTCTCGATGGCACCGAAGTGCCATCGGGAGGGGAATCATCGTCGCGGTGATCGTCTTCATCAACATCACCATCATCATCACCATCCTCATCTCTTTTACACGGTCCACTCTCCCGCACCCCGCTATAATCCCTACTTGAACATGGTGCTTTATGCCACATATTATGATCCAATGATGTGTTGCCATCCTATGATGTTTTGAGTAGATATCCTTTGTCTTTGGGTTGATTGATGATCTAGATTGGTATGAGTTGTATGTTTTACTTTGGTGCTGTCCTATGGTGCCCTCCATGTCGTGCAAGCGTGAGGTATTCCCGCTGTAGGGTGTTGCAATACGTTCATGATTCGCTTATAGTGGGTTGGTGAGTGACTGAAACACAAACCTGAGTAAGGAGGTTGTTGCATATGGGAATAAAGAGGACTTGATGCTTTAATGCTATGGTTAGGTTTTACCTTAATGATCTTTAGTAGTTGCGGATGCTTGCTAGAGTTCCAATCATAAGTGCATATGATCCAAGTAGAGAAAGTATGTTAGCTTATGCCTCTCCCTCATATGAAACTGCAATAGTGATTACCGGTCTTGTTAACAATTGCCTAGGACAATTCCGCACACCGATCCACCATTATTCCACACTCGCTATTTTGTAATATTTAGTAATATATTCTAACTTTATGATAACAACATCTATGTTTATATTTTAGCTCTCCGATATCATACAAAGTTATCCACTTCATACCCACAACGTAGTTTCATTTATCGTTTCTAGTTGGAAGCAAACGTTCAGCATACGTAGAGTCGTATCAGTGGCAGATAGGGCTTGAGAGAATATTGATCTTACCTTTAGATCCTTGTGGGTTTGACACTCCATACTTATCACTTCCACCTTTGTAAATTGCTACGATGATTCCCTGCACTTGGGGATTATCAAGCTCTTTTCTGGTGCCGTTGCCGGGGAGCAATAGCGTGGGGTTGATATTCTCGTGTATGCTTGTTTGCTTTCTTCACTAAGTAGATTTTGTTTTTTGTCCTTTTTGTTTCTGTTTAGTTGTGGGTGAAACATACAAAAAAATTAAGAATGAAAATACCAAAAAAAATACTTGCCTCTCATGCCTAAAAAGTTTTTCAAAAAGAGAAGTGATTGGAAAGTTATGCATTGAAGAAGTGAGGGTCGACCTTGAGCACTTGCGTTCATGCTCACGGAAACAATGTAGAATTTTTCATGGAAGTTTCTCTGTAAATAATTATCCCCTTATATATATCCATTTTATTATAAAAATAATGTGCCAACCTTTGGTTTTAGGATGATTAGAGTGCTTGTTTACTATGTGCAGAACAAGAACGGAAACTTTGGCTGTAGCGCATGATTTTACATTTTTTACTGGAAAGTCAAATGGGTCTGAAATTTTTTGAAAATTAATTCTTTATAAATTGTTGAAATTTTAAAATTTATTTCATAATTTTTGGAGTTACATAAGTTTACTAAACCTTCAGATTTCTACAGACTGTCCTGTTTTAGACAGATTCTGTTTTTCGTGTGTTGTTTGCTTATTTTGATGAATCTATGGGTAGTATTGGGGGTATGAACCATGGTGAAGTTCAAATACAATAGATATAGTTCTAATATGAAACTGGAATGAGTTTGCAACAGTACCTATAGGTAGTGATTTGCTTTATTATACTAACGGATCTCACAAAGTTTTTGATAAATTTTTTTGTGGATGAAGTGTTCGAAGAACGAGGAGTTACCAATGTGAGAAGAATAAAGAGAGGAAAGAGCTCAAGCTTGGGGATGCCCAAGGCACCCAAAGTAAATATTCTAAGGATACTCAAGCATCTAAGCTTGGGGATGCCCCGATTGGCATCCCATCTTTCTTCTTCAACAATTATTGGTATACCTCGGTTTTTGTTTCATTCACATGATTTGTGTCCTTTGTGTTTTTTTGTTCTTCCTTTATGAACCATGCTAGTATGAGATAGCTCTTCATTGATTTATAGAATGCTTCATGTGATTCACTTATATCTTTTAAGTATGATCTTATAGAATTGCTCTTTGTGTTTCACTTAAATCTTTTGAGTATGGTTTTATAGAATGCTTTGTGTGCTTCACTCAAACATTTGGAGCTTGGACATTGGTTAGTTTATATTAATTGTAGAGTGCTCCATGAACTTCACCTATATCTTTTGGATTATGAATAATACTATCATCTAAAGCAGGTTTGGAAGAGTGTCAACTTTAGGAACTAGTGATCCCGCTATTCTGAATGAGAAGAATTTTGCTTATGTGGAGAGTAGAAAAATTTCTATGCTTGTAGATCATGAAAAGAATGCTTTATGTGATGGTTATTTTGTTGAATTCATTCATGATGATACTGAAAATTATTATGAGGGAGGAATATATGCTTGTAGGAGTTGCAATAATATCAAGTTTCCTCTCTATGTGCTTAAAGTTTTGAAGTTATACTTGTTTTGCCTTCCTATGCTAGTTGATTCTTATTCCCATAAATTGTGTGCTCACAAAATCCCTAGGAACAGGAAGTGGGTTAGGTTTAAATGTGCTATTCATATTCTTCATGATGCTCTCTTTATGTTCAATTCTTATCTTTTATGTGAGCATCATTGAAATCATCATGCCTAGCTAAAAGGCATTAAAGAAAAGCGCTTGTTGGGAGACAACCCAATATTTACCCTTATTGTTTTGTGTGTTTACATGATTAAGCTAATGTACTAATCATGTTTTGTAGCTTTTGTTTCAATGAAGTGCCAAGTAAGACCTTTGGGAAGACTTGGGTGAAAGTTAATGTGATCTTGCTGTAAAAAACAAAAACTTTGCACTCACGAGATTCGCTGCCATTGTTTTACAGAAGAGTGCTTTGGTACTGATTCTTTTTGAAGAAGATTAATATACAAATTCCTCACGTCCACCAATTTATTTCATAATTTTTTGAGTAGCATAAGTATGGTTAGTGTTCAGATCATTACAGACTGTTTTGTTTCTGACAGATTCTGTTTTCATTGCCTAGTTTGCTTGTTTTCTAGTTTCTATGACTTATATACCTCAATATAAATTGTAGAAATGATATGGTACAGTAGGCATTGCGTGAGAACAATTATGATCTTTGTCTTTGACAGTACCAAGGTGAATGGTTTACTCGTTATCATACTAACCTATCTCACGAAGTTCCGTTAAGTTTTGTGTGATTGAAGTTTTCAAGCTTTGGGTGAGATATCGATATGAGGAGAATAAGGAGTGGAAAGACCCTAAGCTTGGGGATTCCCAAGGCACCCAAGGTAATATTCAAGGAAGACTCAAGCGTCTAAGCTTGCGGATGCCCCGGAAGGCATCCCCTCTTTCGTCTTCAAAACTATCGGTATACCTTACTCGGAGCTATATTTTTATTCGTCACATGACATGTTGCTTGGAGCGTAATTTCAATTTTACTTGATGTTTGAATAAAATCATTGGATCTGAAATATTAAATGAAAAATAATCCTCCCATGGCTAGTTAATTATTTGACTACTCAGTGTCCTTCACTATTATCTTTTGGAGTAGTTTGTCATTTACTCACGTGCTTCACGTATATCCTATGAGTAAATGGTTGAATAATTGAATATCATAAATCAGGATTTATATATGTTTCATATGCTTATACCATGAGCAGTAAAGACTTCACATAGAATAAGTATAAGTAGTAAACTTATTGAAAGTTAGCAAACGTAGAATTGGTCACTTGAACAATTCATGAAAGAATAATGAAGGAAGAGAGATTTCACATATAAATATACTATCTTGGACATCTTTTGTAATTGTGAGCACTCATTAAAATATGACATGCTAAAAGGTTGATGTCGGACAAGGAAGACAACGTAATGGGTTATGTTTTCTTATATCCAAAATAAAGTATATTGTCTTGGATCATCCAACATGTTGAGCTTGCTTTTCCCCCTCGTGCTAGCCAAATTCTTTGCACCAAGTAGAGATACTACTTGTGCTTCCAAACGTTCCTTAAACCAGTTTTGCCATGAGATTCCACCATACCTACCTATGGATTGGGTAAGATCCTTCAAGTAAGTTGTCATCGGTGCACACAATAAAAATTGCTCTCTAAATATGTATGATCTATTAATGTGGAGAAAATAAGCTTTATACGATCTTGTGATGTGGAAGAAATAAAAGCGACGGACTGCATAATAAAGGTCCATATCACAAGTGGCAATATAAAGTGACGTTCTTTTGCATTAAGATTTTGTGTATCCAACCATAAAACCGCACCTCTACTTCCCTCTGCAAAGGGCCTATCTTTTACTTTTATCTTCTACCCTTATGCAAGAGTCATGGTGATCTTCACCTTTCCTTTTTACATTTTATCCTTTGGCAAGCACATTGTGTTGGAAAGATCCTGATATATGTATCCAATTGGATGTCAGTTATCATGAACAATTATTGTTGACATTACCCTTGAGGTAAAAGGTTGGGAGGCGAATCTATAAGGCCCTATATTTCTTTGTGTCCGATTAAAACTTTCAACCCATAAATATCACGTGAGTGTTAGCAATTGTGAAAGACTAAATGATAGTTCAGTATGTGGAGTCTGCTATATCAAAGCTCTGACATAGACCCTTCCTGAAAATAAGATGAATTGCAATTGTTTGATGACTGAGAATATAGTTTGTTAGTTTCAAGAGAGTTTATGATCTATACTTTAACATGTGAATAGCTTATTACTTGCTCATGAAAAGTTTTATGAAAATGAGCTACTGTTATGATATATAATGATGCTAGAAAAAGTGATTGGAACTATCATTGATGAAACTTATGCACTTGCTAGCATTCACACTTCATAAATTATTTCTTTTATCATTTACCTATTCGAGGACGAGCAGTAATTAAGCTTGGGGATGCTGATACATCTCCAACGTATCTATAATTTATGAAGTATTCATGCTATTATATTATCAACCTTGGATGTTTTATATGCATTTATATGCTATTTTATATGATTTTTGGGACTAACCTATTAACCTAGAGCCCAGTGCCAGTTTCTATTTTTTCCTTCTTTTTGAGTTTTGCAGAAAAGGAATATCAAACGGAGTCCAATTGATGTGCCAATTTTTGATGATTTTTTATGGACCAAAAGAAGACCCCGGAGTAAAAGAGTTGGGCCAGGAGAGTCCCGAGGCGTCCACGAGGGTGGGGGCCACGCCCCCCCCCCAAGCGCGTGTGCCTGCCTCGTGGATGCCTCAGGCACCTCCTTGACGTGAGACCGACGCCAAAAATTCCTATAAATACAGAAACCTCAGAAAATTAACCTAGATCGGAGTTCCACCGCCATAAGCCTCCGTAGCCACCGAAAACCAATCTAGGCCCTCTCTGGCACCCTACCGGAGGGGGCCATCATCACCGGAGGGCATGAAGGAGGATCCCGGAGGGGCCATCATCACCATGAAGGCCAAGGACCAAAGGGAGTACCTCTCCCCATCTAGGGGGGCATGGAGGAGGAAGCACAAGGGGGAGAACCTCTCCTCCTCTCTCTCGGTGGAACCGGAGTGCCATCAGGAGGGGAATCATCGCCGCGGTGATCGTCTTCATCAACATCACCATCCTCAACTCTTTTACGCGGTCCACTCTCCCGCACCCCGCTGTAATCCCTACTTGAACATGGGGCTTTATGCCACATATTATGATCCAATGATGTGTTGTCATCCTGTGATGTTTTGAGTAGATATCCTTTGTCTTTGGGTTGATTGATGATCTAGATTAGTATGAGTTGTATGTTTTACTTTGGTGCTATCCTATGGTGCCCTCCGTGTCGCGCAAGCGTGAGGGATTCCCGCTGTAGGTTGTTGCAATATGTTCATGATTCGCTTATAGTGGGTTGGTGAGTGACTGAAACACAAACCCGAGTAAGGGGGTCGTTGCGTATGGGAATAAAGAGGACTTGATGCTTTAATGCCATGGTTAGGTTTTACCTTAATGATCTTTAGTAGTTGTGGATGCTTGCTAGAGTTCCAATCATAAGTGCATATGATCCAAGTAGAGAAAGTATGTTAGCTTATGCCTCTCCCTCATATGAAACTGCAATAGTGATTACCGGTCTTGTTAACAATTGCCTAGGACAATTCCGCACACAGATCCACCATTATTCCACACTCGCTATTTATAGTATTTAGTAATATATTATAACTTTATGATAACATCACCTACTTTTATATTTTAGCTCTCCGATATCATACAAAGTTATCCACTTCATACCCACAACATAGTTTCATTTATCGTTTCTAGTTGGAAGCAAACGTTCGGTGTACGTAGAGTCGTATCACTGGCAGATAGGGCTTGAGAGAATATTGATCTTACCTTTAGCTCCTTGTGGGTTCGACACTCCATACTTATCACTTCCACCTTTGGAAATTGCTACGATGATTCCCTGCACTTGGGGATTATCAGCGAGCCATCGATCCTTCTATCGACAACACAAAGGAACTCTCAATGAAAGCGCCAATGTCGGTGTCAAAACTGGCCGATCTTGGGTAGGGGGTCCCGAGCTATGTGTCCGAGGATCAAAGGTAACACAGGACAAGGGGAACACGATGTTTACCCAGGTTCGGGCCCTCTTAATGGAGGTAAAACCCTACGTCCTTCTTGATTGTATTTGATGAGTATAGGGGTTACAGGAGTTGATCTACCTCGAGATTGAAGTGGCTAAACCCTGTATGTCTAGCCTGTATGAATGCTGCTGATCTCCACGGACTAAACCCTCTAGTTTATATACACATCGTAGGGGCCTAGGGTTGTACAGAGTCGGTTCGTGGAAGAAGGAAATTACATATCCTGACACCAGTCTTGCTATCCACGCATAGGAGAGTCCTACCCGAACAAGGGGGAGAGCATTCTGCTTTGTATCTTCACAGCCCATCAGTCCGGCCCACATCCAGTAGTCCGTACACCCGAGGACCCCCTAATCCAGGACTCCCTCACCCACCAGGTGGGCACAACCCACCTGGGCGCACCAGGGATCCGAGGCACGCCCTGGTGGGTTGTGCCCTCCTCGGCCCACCTTTGGTGCCTCTCTTCTAGTATATAAGTCATTTTGACCTAGAAAAAATGAGGAGAGGACTTTCGGGGTGAAGCGACGCCGTATCGAGGCGGAACTTGGGCAAGAGCACTTTTGCCCTCCGGCGGAGCAATTCCGCTGGGGGAACTTCCCTCTCGGAGGGGGAAATCATCGTCAACATCATCAACATCAACTCTCCCATCTTGGGGAGGGCAATCTTCACCAACATCTTCAACAACACCATCTCCTCTCAAACCCTAGTTCATCTCTTGTGTTCAATCTTTGCACCGGAACCTTAGATTGGTGTTTGTGGGTGACTAGTAGTGTTGATTACATCTTGTAGTTGATTACTATATGGTTTATTTGGTGGAAGATTATATGTTCAAATCCATTTTGCTATTTAATACCCCTATGATCTTGAGCATGATGATCATTTGTGAGTAGTTACTTTTGTTCTGGAGGTCACGTGAGAAATCTTGTTGCAAGTAATCATGTGAACTTGATATGTGTTCGATATTTTGATGGTATGTATGTAATATTGTTGCCTACACCCACTTCGTCGGGGGCCACCCAGAGCCCAAATGCGGCCCGCCCCTAGGCCGTCATCAGTTTCCTCTCCAGGTTTGTTCATGCATACCAAAATGATGGTTCTGGATGTCATTGTGAAGATGAGCGACTATACTTTTCTGGCTTCTCCAATGGTACTAGGAAATTCTAATATTGATTTGTTTCTCCGCATTGATTGGCTTTCTAAGCACAAGGCTTTTCTTGATTGTGCTGCTAAGGAAGTTCAATTGACTCATCCGTCCAAGGATGTGATTATCTTTGCGGCTCGTGATGACACCATTCGGTTGTTCTCTCTCAATGAGAAAGGCGAGATCAACGCTATTTCTCATATTCCAGTCATTTGTGAGTATCAAGATGTCTTTGCAGAAGAGCTTCCGGGAATGCTGCTACCTCTTGAGCATGCGTTGGTTTTCCCTTGAAGAGGGAAGGGTGATGCAGCAAAGTAGCATAAGTATTTCCCTCAGTTTTTGAGAACCAAGGTATCAATCCAGTAGGAGGTAACACGCAAGTCCCTAGTACCTGCACAAACAAACAAGAACCTTGCAACCAATGCGATAAAGGGGTTGTTAATCCCTTCACGGTCACTTGCGAAAGTGAGATATGATAGAGATAATCAGATAAACATTTTGGGTATTTTTATTGTATAGATTGGAAAATAAAGATTGCAAAATAAACATTGATAGAAATAGCAAGTTCATAGGAAAATAATATAATGGAAAATAGACCCGGGGGCCATAGGTTTCACTAGTGGCTTCTCTCAAGATAGCACATTCTACGATGGGTGGACAAATTATTGTCGAGCAATTGATAGACCGAAACGATTCTGCATCTACTACTATTACTCCACACATCGACCGCTATCCAACATGCATCTAGAGTATTAAGTTCATAAGAACAGAGTAACGCATTAGGCAGGATGACATGATGTAGAGGGATAAACTCAAGCAATATGAAATAAACCCCATCTTTTTATCCTTGATGGCAACAATACAATACGTGCCTTGCTTCCCCTACTGTCACTAGGAAAGGAGACCGCAAGATTGAACCCAAAGCTAAGCACTTCTCCCATTGCAAGAAAGATCAATCTAGTAGGCCAAACCAAACTGATAATTCGAAGAGACTTGCAAAGATATTAAATCACGCATAAAAGATTTCAGGGAAGAATCAAATGTTGTTCATAGTTAATCTTGATCATAAACCCACAATTCATCGGATCTCAACAAACACACCGCAAAAAGAATTACACCGAATAGATCTCCAAGAGAATCGAGGAGAACTTTGTATTGAGATATAAAGAGAGAGAAGAAGCCATAGCTAATAACTATGGACCTGAAGGTTTGTGGTAAACTACTCACACATCATCGAAGAGGCTATGGTATTGATGTAGAAGCCCTCCATGATCGATTCCCCCTCCGACGGAGCACCAAAAAAGGCCCCAAGATGGGATCTCATGGGTACAGAAGGTTGCGGTGGTGGAAATAGGGTTTCATCGTGCTCTCGGATGTTTTCAGTGTATATGAGTATATATAGGTGAAAGAAGTAGGTTGGCGGAGCCACGAGGGGCCCACGAGGGTGGGGGCGCGCTCTCCTACCCCGTAGTCACCTCGTTTCTTCCTTGACGTCCACTCTAAGTCTCCTGGATTGCGTTTGTTCCAAAAATAACTCTTCTGAAGGTTTCATTCCATTTGAATTTCATTTGATATTTTATTTGTAAAAATCATGGTCAATTATGACCCACAATAAAAGGGAGACTAGTTAATGTGGGGTTTCATTCTTAATTGAAGGGTAAATTGATTTTGATTTTGATCGAGTCACAGCGCGTCGGCCCTCTCGTCCAAACCTAAATCGCTGCTGCACGCTCCTCTCCCTCTTCTCCATTGCAAAACCACCTCCTCTCCTCTCCATCATCTCCATTCCAAAACCACTGTCTCGCCTCTCCCTCTTCTCCATTGCAAAACCACCGTCTCGCCTCCTGCCATTGAGACACTAACACATGGGTCCCACCAAGCGCGGAGCCCACCTGTCAGTGACCGAAAGGCAGGGAAACCTCTCCTCTCCATCATCTCCATTCCAAAACCACCGTCTCACCTCTCCCTCTTCTCCATTTCAAAACCACCACTCTCCTCTCCATCATCTCCCTTCCAATACCACCATCTCGCCTCTCCCTCTTCTCTATTGCAAGACCACCGTCTCTCCTCCCATCTTCCAAAGCTAGCACCGGACCACTCAGAGGGACATCTATGGAGAGGATGCAGCAGTGAATCGGGCAGATCGCCAGCGGCGACCAGGCAAAGTTAGCCAGGTTGAAGGAGATCCTTACTTGGTTTGACAATGAGTTGGAGATTTTGAGGACAGTGAGGGCCATGTGGCAATGTATGCGAAAGAGTGAGACGACGGCAATGATGGCGGCGATGTACTCCTCGGCGGTAGTCACGCCGCAGTCCTTTGAGTTCATCGAGTATCTCCTCTGGGTGATGGAGCAGACAGATTGGCGAAAGTCAGGCGGAGGTGGTGGGCATACAGGTCAAAGGTCGAGAACCCATAGGATAACGAATCGATCAAGTACGGTGTGCCGTTCGTGAGGGTGCAAAGCCAGCCGGAGCCACAGGAGAATCCGTTCTCCCACCGCAAGAGGAGGCCGGATGGCGTGACGTCGCTTCCCTCCCTTTCCCAACGGTTCCCTCGACGCTCGCCTCATTTCAACGGCGTCGGTAGGGTTTAAGGTAAGCTTCGCACTAACCTAATCTTCCATCTGCTCATGCTTACAATCAGTGTGGCAGCTAATAAAAATCATGCTTACAATAAGTCTCTGAGTACTATGCCAATCACGCTAAAATAGCTCTGGACCTTTGGGTCAAAGTTGTGACACTATGTACAAATAAAGAAAAATAGATTGGTGCTTCTTTTAGAAAAGAGTACACCCTAGAAAAATGCCAATATAAGCTACTAGTATTTTTTGAAGTCTAAGCTACTAGTATTTGGTTAGAGGATTTGCTGCCGAGAAAGATCCGTCAACAGTGAGCGCCACACATCCCACTGATGGTGGTGGATTCCAATGCTTAGATGGAGCAGGGTTGGTGTCGGTAATTTTTACTTGGCACCTCACACTCTGCATATATGTCGGTTCCATCCATACATTTGTGCAGTTCCACCAAAATGCAGCTGAATAACCCTGTTTGAACATATACTGAAAAGGCGTGATTACATTATAGTGGCACTAGTTGATGAAACATACACTAATAAATAGAAGAAAATATTGCGATAGTATCATAGTATGCCATGCTGCGAGGGTGAGATGGGCCCTGCGACGCCTCATACGGTACGCCTCATACTGGAAATCAACCCAAGTCTCCGTGATACACCTTCTGCCAGTGATGAACATCAGTGTACAGCGGTAGTACAAGGAGGGGCCTTGAGACATTCCAATCTCTATTTTTGTGCAGGTCAACTAATATTAAGCACCCCAGTTTGTAGAAACACTTAAACATTAACAATAGGACTAGTTGATGAAACATATACTAACAAAGAGAAGCACTTTCTTTATCTGCATTGAAAATGAAATGACAAAGAGGACACTCGCTCTATTTTAACTGTATTATTACTTCATTTTATAAGTGGCACTAGGGTCGAGTAGGTGGCAAACAAGGTGTACAGTGCGTCGCAAGGATGGAGGCCTGGGATGATTTGACTGGGATGCTGAAGCTAGCTCTTTCAGTCCCTATCTTCCCCTCTGATGTTTCTGTGGTAGCATTTGGGTTGTAATCCAAACTTGGTCGAGCTGGTGCTGCGTCCCCCTACCTGCCTAGCTTATGTGGCGAACTTGTCTCCTGCTAGTACTCAGTCTGTTCTAGTAGTAGTTGCATAAATGCCCGTTTACACTAAGATGTTGTCGGATAATGGTTCATTATGGTTGGATTTCTTTAATGAAATCGGAGGAAACCCCCTCTTTCGATATATAACTAAAATTAGTGCCGCTAGTGGTGCCAAAAAATTTCCTCAAATTAATAGTGCCACTAGATTAAGGTGCAAACTAATAACATTACTACTTTATCATGGCAGTGCCAAAACAGTAGCACAAGAGCAGACTCAACATGAAGGATCTTTGGCAAATGGTCAGACCAAAAAGGAACATACCTCGTGATGGGAACCATGTCTGCAGTCAACGCCATCGTAGAAGGGATGACACCAGTCACCAACATGGATGATTCAATTCATGGGACCTTTTGGTGCAGTTCACCTAAAATGAAGCAATGCCCCATGAGCTAGCAGCTTCTTCTTCATTCCAGCCCCGGTTCCATTTCCATCAGAAAACGAAACCCACAGAGCTTCTTCTTCATTAGTTGCAATAAAATTGAGCAACATCAAGGTTGGTTGTGAAGCTCTTGGAATGTTCAACTATAATTTGGAAGTTATACCTGAGGGTCACCGGGATGTCGCTAGGTGGGCGGCGGGAGGCCGGATCTGCCCACACTACGGCAGCGAGGAAGAAGGGGTTGGAGGCCCTCCCTAGCTAGCGATGCTTGGGAGAGAACATCAAGGAATGCTGATTGGGACGCGCCGGCACTGGTAAGAGCCGTCGCCGAGGACGACCGCGTGAATGTTGCACCTTCTCACCTTCCCCAGCGGAGAGGATCCGGTTGGATCTGTGACCAGCGGTGAGTAGAGAGAGAGATGTGGCCACCGCTGTCGTGTTTAGATCTGGAGAGGACGGGACAATGTGAAGAGAGCAACACTAGCAAGCAAGCGCGGAGGCTCCTGCCTATATAGTGGAGTACTACTAGTTTTCTTTTGTCTAACGGAGCCGGCTTGACCTCGTCAATGACTGTCTTCATGCACGTATCCTGGAGGTGCAGTTGTCCTCATTTTGATCTGAAGCATCGGATTATAACATGACAAGAAACCATAAACTCATTGCCCAAAGGAGACAACATGAATTCCGGCAGACATACTAGACGAGGATCAAAGCTCAAATTAAAGATAAACTCGTAGAAAAGGGGTCCATCGATAGATGCCCTAATTAACATAGCCGGCTTGACACAGATGGCAGCCGAGTAGTCTTCGTGCATGTGGCCCCATGACTAGCGCCTTGAAGGAACTCAGATGTCACTGTTTAACCCTCGCAGTGATCCGAAGCACAAAACACCTAATATTGCGAGATGACAAGAAACTTTTTTTAGATTTCTCACCAGAACTACAACCGTGTACAACACAGCCTGCATGATATGTAGACTATAGCCAATCTAGGTGTGTCTGCTGGAGTCTGGTCACATGCATGAATGAACTGATCTTCTGTGTCATGTAGGGATCGTCCAGGGACAAACGTCGAGGCCTCCACCAACGTATGTACAACACTTCTCTAGTACTATTGCCCGTCTGTCTATTCTATTAACTCACCTGACTTGCGGGGCCAGGGAGTGTGCCTATGGTTGGTTCTCAATTGCGGTCCCACATGTGTGTGCAAACACTATATGACGCGCGTTCCATTCGGGGAGCGGCATGCCAGACCAACCGACCGTCTAGGGTGCGATGCGAACGCGAAGGGGCATGCTGTATACTGTACTCCGTAAATGTGTACCACCGTTTTCTTGAGGCTTTGCTCCATGGCGCAATCCATGGATACAAAATTAGTATACTGTACTATTTAAAAGTCGAGGGCTGGGCTTTTCCCACGCGGTAGGTGGGGCAGTTCCGCCTAGTTGGTTCAACAGAGACGCGAGAAGATGAGGGAGTAGGCTGCTGCAAACGTAGGGCTACGTGATTTGACAGCGAGTTACTGCTGGACAGGTGGGGCCCGGTGATTTGACTTGCCATTATCATTTTAACTACGACGCTATGACCGGCGTGAGTCTCCCGATTCCTGACCACCTCCATACAGGTGCCTCTCCCGATGCTCCACCATGTAGAGGTTGGCTCTTGCTTGAGAGCCCACTCCACTTTTTCCTTGCCTCTTTCCCCCACATATGCAAAAATGCCATGTAAAGCAGGCTTATAGCCCACTATTGTACTTGATCCTACAGGTGCTAAGCCTGCCACATAAGCATAAATTCTGATGTGGCAAGTTAATTAAGAAGGGAGAGACTAGTTTGGTGACCCCAGGAAGAAACGGTGCTAAGCGCGTGTACCTAGATGAAGCAACCTTAGCAACAAAAAACTAAGCACCTATGCATTGGGGACTTGAGTTGCTAAGCCATTTAATGCACATAGCACCTCATCTAAGCACCATTTCATTGGAAGAGGTCACTCTTTGGCAAATGCAATAAATACTATGAAGAAAGAGATAGAGAGAAGTAAACAAAAAAAATACTCTTATAGCCAACCTTATAGCTAACCTTGTTGTAGTATGAGTGACTAAGTGATGACTATGTATGACATGCCAACATTAGATTGCCTAACGCACCGTGTTAAATCTCCAAGGGCGTGACCGCGCGAGCGAGGCGACGGTCTTGGTAGGCGTGACCATGATACGGGCTGGTGGCAACCCTTGGATCTGAGATCAAACTGTTTCATGCTAAGTTGCTGAAAATTTGCAGAATAACCGTCCAGGATAGGATATTCACCCATAGGTCTAGAATCACGGCATGCAACTGTTTGATCTTAGATCCAAGGGTTCTCGGAAGCTTTGTATCACGTGTAGTTTTCCTGACGCTTGACATGACATCGAAAGCCATGTAATTGGGCGTCGAGTAGACATGACATCCAATTGGGCCCCCATAGTACTGTGCATGAATCCATTTATCCACCAGGTAAGTCACTACCCTGCCGTTCGCACACACCCCTCACTCAGCATTTTTACAATCGATAAACCGCTCCTAGTCATCCCATCCTTTCACATTACGGCAATTCCACTAATCCTAAACCTCCTCCCAAATCCATGGCATCCCAAATCTTCATGGTCGGTGGTGAGTACAAGGTTAGAACCATCACCGATGATGAGTTCGATGTCATCTACACCCGTTCTTCCACGACGGTGAAAGGATGCCTTGATCGCTTCAAGCGCATGTTCGAAAACTCAAATGATGAGTGGGTCGCTGGGCTAGATGTTGAGTACACCATAGTCTTGGGAAAAGAGAAGAATCTAAAGGAGGAAGAGAGGAAGAAGACCGCCGTGATCCAGGTTTGTGTGCATGACTTATGCTTGGTCTGCCACACATGCCATGCCGACGTTGAGTGTGAGGAATTTAAGAAGTTCCTCAAGGGCGGCCGAGTCAAATTCGTTACTATAGACTTTACGGACGACAAAAGAGTCCTGGAACGGATAGGCCTCCTTGTAGGCAAACCCTTCGACCTCCAGAAAAATGGGTTGATGTCCTCCCATGATAAGCCTTCAATGCTGACCCTAGCAGGAGCCATGGTTCATCCTTCGTACGGTGAACTGAAGAAACCTCCGCACACATTTCATCATGCATGGCAGTGGAATGTACTAGATATAGACCACATCCACTATGTTGCAATGGATGGCTACCTTTGTTTCAATATCTACAAGGGTTGGATGAAGAGCAAGAGCCAAGTGTACGGTTCAAGCAAAGAAGTATCGGCCAAGAAGAAGAGGGACAAGGACAAAGTCGAGGACGTGGACGAGGAATCCGAGTAAGGTGGCAGTGTCGTTGCTCATGGTGGTTCTAATGCAGTGTCTACCGGATTAGTTGCTTAGTTTAATTTCTGGTGTGCTTAGTTTTATATGAGGGGTGTGTTGTGCTGAGCCCCCAGCAGAACTATGTTATGTTTCTACTCGTTACTTTAACTCTTCAGTACGTACATACTAGTATTTCTTATAGTTCATCTTTTAGTTGGTAAAGTACTACGACTACCACTTGTTTCTTCACATTATATATGTACAATATATATGGCAACATCATATAGCCAGCAGTTTAGTTGTCAAAGAATTTTAGGGGGCTTAGTTTTGTCAAAGAATTTCAGGGTGCTTAGTTTTATTTGACAGGTGTGTTGTGCTGGACACCATTATTGTGACTCAAATCTCTTTTGCCATGTTATAATCACATAAATACCGATGGACCAACATGCCAGCTCTCCCTCTACCTCACTACAGTAAAATAAAGTGTGGGGCCTACTTGATTCCAACAACGTTCTTATTTTCCTGTAAAATTGTTCGTTTGGTCACTCCTGACAAGCGGGGCCACACTTATCATTGCGAGAATTGGCTTATTTTTGTCATGTAACATGGTCAACGGGTTTGACGTGAAAATCACAATGTCTAATGGTATTTTTGAGCGAACATCTAACTTAACGATGGCATTTTTGAGATATCTAATTGCATTTTTGAGCAGGCATCTCACGGATCGATGGCATTTTTGAGTAGTTGTAACTTCTAATGGAAAAACTAAGTAGTGATACACAAACTAGTGGCATAAATAATAAGAACTCAAGAATTAAATAGGTATTCTAATTTCTTTAATAGAATTTAGCACCCCGTTTAAGCATGTACTAGCTTTTTTAATAGTACTATATGCATAATTTGGCAACGACTGTCGGTGTCAAAACCGGCGGATCTCGGGTAGGGGGTCCCGAACTGTGCGTCTAAGGTCGATGGTAACAGGAGACAGAGGACACAATGTTTACCCAGGTTCGGGCCCTCTCTATGGAGGTAATACCCTACTTCCTGCTTGATTGATCTTGATGAATATGAGTATTACAAGAGTTGGTCTACCACGAGATCGTAATGGCTAAACCCTAAAAGTCTAGCCTGTCTGACTATGATTACGAGGATATATCTATGGGCCTAGCCCTCCGGTTTATATAGACACAGGAGGGATCTAGGCTTACATAAGGTCGGTTACAGAGAAAGGAATCTTCATATTTGGTCGCCAAGCTTGCCTTCCATGCCAAGGAGAGTCCCATCCGGAAACGGGTAAAGTCTTCGACCTTTGTATCTTCACGGCCCATCAGTCCGGCCTATATCAAATAGGCCGGACGCCCGAGGACCCCTTAGTCCAGGACTCCCTCAGTAGCCCCTGGACCAGGCTTCAATGACAAGGTGCCCGACGCACAGATTGTCTTCAGCATTGCAAGGCGGGTTCCCCCTTCCGAATACTTTAAGATAGTCTTCGGACGTAATGAACGTGTCCGTATATGCAATACAAGCACCACACACATCCGTAGAGAATGTAATATTGCACGAGTCCAATCCGCTGACAACTTTTTGTAATGTGACATCACATCTGCTTGGTCATCATTTCGAACTGTTTTCCGTTCCACATCTCGAGATGTGGTTTTAATAGGCACATCTTGTCGAAGTAGAGATTGTGTCCCCTTATTGCGGGGTTTTCATCAATACGAACGTGGGTAATATAACTGTACCATTTACGCAGCCCTTGGGAACAGGCGAGTTTTAAGGCTAGTGGGGAGGCGCTTGATTTTCACTACCTTTATAAGGAGATAAGGACTCCCTTTCTTCACCCACGCCTTCTCTCTTTCTCTGCCCTTCCGTTCTCGAGCTCCAGCGCCCAAGTTCTCATTCTTTCTGCCTCAAGGAAGCCCTCAGCCATGTCCGGATGTGGAGGGCAAGGCAAGTGGATGGCCTCCTCCGTTAGGAAGAAGGACATCACCAAGCTTCGGGAGGCCAGGTATCTAGCGAAAGAAATCGCCCACCGGCTTCCAGCTAAGGGGCAAATCGTCCCCACCCCGAAGCCCGACGAGAGGGTGGTGTTCATCCCTCATTTAGTCTGTGGGTTACGTTTTCCTCTCCACCCTTTCGTCTGTGGGCTTATGTTCTAATACGGGCTAGATTTCCATGATCTAGCCCCGAACTCCTTCCTTAACATCTCGGCATTCATTGTCGTGTGTGAGGCCTTCCTCCACATCCAACCCCACTTCGGACTATGGCTCAAGATCTTCAACGTGAAGCCGAAGGTGGTGGACGGTCAGTACGCGGAGTGCGGAGGCGCCATGGTGAGCAAGATGCCCAATGTCACGTGGCCCCAGGGTACTTTTGTGGATATTGTCAAGGAGTGGCAAAGATTGTGGTTTTAAATCACAGAGCCCCGCGACGCCTTCTGGGCCGCGGCTCCCGAATTCAACTCCGGAGCTCCAATGCGGCTCACCTCCTGGATAGAGAAGGGCCCAAATCGGTCTTCGTCGGACGAACTGATAGCACTGCAAACGTGCATCCAAAGCATGGTGGATAAAAACATCAAGCTCGTCGACGTCATCTAGTTGATGCTGGTACGCCGGATCGACCCATGCCAAAGCCGAACCTGCCTCTTATGGGAGTTCGATCCGAAGAAGCACCAAACCTTGAAAAGGCTCTTCGGAACCACTCACGAAGATGCTTGGAAGTTGCTCCTCAAAGGTAATGAGACGCCGCCTGCCATGGACTCGGACCGCGGGCACAAAATTACTCATCATGGTAAGTCTCTCACGTCTCAAGGTGCATCCTCGACTTGCTTGTTTCAAGGAGGATATCCAAACTTTTATTATTATTGCCTTTTCAGGTATGGACGGAGAGGGCGGAGCGGATTCACTGTTCGGCTCCGCTGCCCGAAGAACTAGTAATCCGCTCCTGGCGAAGATGCTGGTGCAGGCGCCCTATAAGGTGCCGGAGAAGAAGGCCAAGGGGGTCCGGAGTGGCCTCCGCCGCAAGGGAGTTTCGGACATGTCGTCCGAAGACAAGACTCTCCTCCGCCGCCGAAGACGATGACGAGGAGGAGGAAGAAAGCACCTCTCCCCCTGATGGGGGGAGGAAGAAGAGGGCGGCCTCCACAAATGTAGAGGCGGAGGCGCCCAAGAGGGGGAAGGGTCCCCCTGCGGATAACTCCGCGTAGGACGTTGACAGCAGCCCGGAGCGACGCCCCCGAAACAAGCCTCTGGCCATGTCATAGGAACTAAAAACCCGCATACGTGCATACATCCGGCCTCTCTTGCTTGATGATATTAATATGTTTAAATGATGCCATTGCAGTCCAGCCCACGACGGCTCCCAGCGATCCTCATTAAGAGGTTCATCGGATTCAAAGGCGATGGCCAACAAGTCACTGCCGGCTGCTCACTCTCCCACGGCCAAGGGCGACAATGAGGTGCTGCCCCAAAGGACCTTCCCCGGTCAGGAAGAGGTTCAGGAGGCCGCCAAGGTGGCATCAGAGGGCAAAGCCTCGGCTACCGGACACATGGGGGAGTAGACCCCCATGGCAATTGGGAATGGGGGCCTTGCTCAATTCGACCCCCAGCCGAATACATGTCCTGATACCTATACGGCCCCAGAATTCGGCGAGCAACCTCCTTTGAAAGAAGAGGGTGTGCCTGTTCCACCAGTGACCTCTATCCAACCAGAGGCACCAGATAATCTGCTGGAAACACTACGAGGCTCTTCCATTGTGGATAAACACCGTATCCTTATGGGTACGGTGATTGAGAGGGTTCAGTCCGTCAAGAGTGGACTAACCAAGGCCTGCAGCAGCCTGCTGACAGGTTTTGAGGTAAGCGACGCAAAAGAGAAAATCTCCATATAGATAGTAGCCCCTGAGACACTATTCGGTGTTCAGAAAGAAAAGCTGGATAGAGGATCAATTTATTTTCGCAAGAGACTAACTAAATATGTCTTATATGAATAAGCAAGCGCCGTTGCTGGCCGTGACCGTGCACACTGCCGAAGTCTCCGGACAAAGCAGAGGCTAGAGCGGGCCGAGCTAGAGCTCGGCCAAGCGAGAAAGCAGCTGGAAGACCAGCAAGGTATGTACTGACTGGCTGTATATTCGGATAGAATGAATAATGTGTATTAACCGTAGTGCCATGATATGTGTAGGAGTGGCGACCGAGGTCGAGGTCCTTAAACAGGCCCTGGCTGAAGCCGAGGGGGAGGCCATGAAGGAAAAATGCTCGAGAGCAGCACGAGGCCAGGCTTGATGAGGTCCAACAAGAGCTCCAGGATGTAGTTAAGAAATGTGAATCCTTGAAGCGCGATGTTTCTGCTCGAGTGACCGAACTTGCTAAGGCCCGCCAAAGCAGGGAAGAGGCCCGGGTTGAGGCCCAGGGCGCCCTCCAGGAGATCCAGGAGGCCAAGAAAATCGCGGTGGGTAAGGCGTTTAGTATGCAAAGCAAGTATGTGAAGAAGAAGTATTTCTTACTAACCCGGATTTGGAGTTCTCCAGGGGCGTTTGCAGATCTACCGCGCAGTGTTTCTGATGCTGTGGAGTTCTTCCGAGCCGAAGAAGGGAGCTCAACGGAGAAGCTGTTCTGGTCGCAATATCTTGCGCTAGAACATCCAGTGCCATTTAGCGATCAGCTGAAACAGCTGGTCGAGCCACATAGGGTGGCCGAACTGGCCATGAAGGATTTAATAATCTGGTTGTGGCCTACCGAAGCTATGCCCGGCAGCTACTTCGGGGCCGTGAAGGTGAACGCATGTCCTCGGCTGGATGTCGTCAAGTGATCGGCCTGCATTGAAGGTGCGCGCGTGGCCTTCGCCCGCGTCAAGGTGTGGTGGGCGAAGATGGACGCCGTCAAGCTTACGACCGAAGTACCGCAAGAGGGCAAGGAGCACCGCACACCCGAGCGATATTTTGTAGATGTCTTGGAGGGGTCTCGTATTGTGGCAACGCAATGTGCACAAGACATTATTTTCGAATGAATACATTCATGTTGTCTCTGCCTTGTATGATGAAACAAAATCGTTATTGTAATATAATGTTTGTTATTTGAAGAATCTCTCCTCCTGTGCGGCCGTGTTGTGTGAAATCTGAGAGTTGGCCAGTTGTCGACTTCTTCCCCCACGTAGGAAGTACGTGGGTGTTCGGGATGTAATCTAAACAATCTTGATCCAATTGTTTGGTCCTTGAAGGAGGTGTTTAGCGCGACAAACCAGGAAATCGGACTATGCGGCTTTAGCACCCTCACTTAGCCATAGGAGTTTGACAATAAAATATAGGCGCAGCCCCTAGTATCTGAACTAGGATGCTATAAACACTTGATCGGGTAAGTACCAATCCCTCGCGTAATGCGGAAAATTCTCTAAGGATTTGAGACCTCCGAAGAGCTGACCGGCTCTCGCCGCATCATGATAGTCAGTTTTTCGCTTTCTCTACTAAGATGTTCATCTGGGTAAACCAGGGCACAATCGCAGTAGTTCTCCCTTTAGTACCCTAGCCGATACAGCGGAACGTAAGGTAGTAAGCACAGGAGCCGGGCAACCCAACTATTGACCGAAGACATGATTCGGAGCCAATGCATATAGTGCTAAATTCGGGGTTCCAAACTATACTGTAAAAGGTGTTCGGACTTTGTTGCCGTGTTGTGGGGCGCTATAGAGCCCCTGGCAAATTGAAACGTACCATAGTGTACGGGTGCTATTTGATAAATTTATCAAAAAAAGAAAAAGAAGAAAGAGTAGTAAGCTAAAAGCTGTAAAATTTGGGCCGCAAACTGTTTCCATTGTTCATTGGTGCGTTAAAGCGCATTTATACAAGTAGTGCAATAAGCAGAAAGCTATTTGATATGCCTTAACCAAGGGAGAGCTGCGTGTGGGTCCTGAAAACAGGTAAAGGGATCATTAAATAAACCACCTAAAATTTCCCCCGTACGTCCATGCTTCTTGTCGTCTTGGTGTATTTATCCTTCAAAAAAGAACCGATGGTCAAGCCGTCATGGAAGGCCTGTGAAAAAGAGACCTGAAAAAGGAGGAAAAAAGGAAACAGTGAAAGTATGTGTGTGTCCGGGGGCGGTCGAGCCATATTGTGGATCACAACCTAGTTATGCCTCCATCCATGGCCATGGTATTTTGAGTGTGTAGTTATGTATGCGCGGTACAATTGCCGCCACTTGGTCGGGACTGGGATGGAGGCTGAATTGCTAGTCGAGCTCTTGACGAGCCGAGCTGTCCTACTACAGAATAGTCCAGACTCTCTTGATAGTGTCCGGGAGCTCGGCCGCCGAATTAAGGTTCTGTTTGAAAAGGCCGCTTTGTACTTCTGCTGCTAAGGTAGCGGTATAGTCCTTGGTGCGGAGGGAGCATTTCGTGTTTCCATCAACTGTTATGACGCCACGTGGTCCGGGCATCTTGAGCTTGAGATAAGCGTAGTGTGGCACCGTGTTGAATCGAACAAATGCAGTTCGTCCAAGCAGTGCGTGATAGCCACTACGAAAGGGGACGATATCGAAGATTAACTCCTCGCTTCGGAATTTATCCGGAGATCCGAAGACAACCTCTAGTGTGATTGAGCCCGTACAGCAGGCCTCTACACCTGGTATGACTCCTTTAAAGGTAGTCTTGGTGGGCTTGATCTGTGATGGATTAATGCCCATTTTGCGGATTGTATCCTGATAGAGCAAGTTGAGGCTGCTGCCACTGTCCATCAGGACTCGCGTCAGGTGGAACCCATCAATTATTGGGTCCAGGACCAGTGCGGCTGAACCACCATGACGGATACTGGTCGGATGATCCCGGCGATCAAAAGTGATTGGGTATGATGACCATGGATTAAATTTTGCGGCGGCTGGCTCTATTGCGTAGACATCCCTGAGCACGTGCGTGCGCTCCCTCTTGGGGATGTGTGTAGCATATATCATGTTCACCATTTTGACCTGAGGGGGGAACTTCTTCTGTCCCCCTATGTTCGGTGGCCGGGGCTCCTCCTCACCGTCTTCGCTTTGTGATCCCTTCTCCTTGATTTCAGCATTTAACTTGCCGGCCTATTTAAAATCCCAACAATATTTGTTGGTATGATTGGGTGGTTTGTCTGGCGTGCCATGAATCTGGCACAAACGGTCGAGTATGCGGTCCAAGCTAGATGAGCCCGAATTGTTCTTTTTGAACGGCTTCTTTCGCTGACCGGACTTAGAGCCACTGAATCCGGCATTGACCGCCATATCATCGGTGTTGTCATTGTTGTTTCGACGCTTGTATCTGTTGTGTCGGGACTTGTCGTTGCTATTTTTGGCTTCAGGGGTGTCGGTGTCGCTTGCATTGTTTTTGCTACGGGCCAACCAACTATCCTCACCCGCACAAAAGCGGGTCATGAGTGCCATGAGGGCTACCATGGACTTCAGCTTTTCTTGGCCAAGGTGGCGGGCGAGCCATTCGTCGCGGATGCTGTGTTTAAAGGCCGCTAGGGCTTTGGCATCCAGGCAGTCGACGATCTGGTTCTTTTTAGTCAAGAACCTAGTCCAGAATTTCCTAGCAGAATCTCTGGGCTGTTGAACAATATGGCTTAAGTCATCAGCGTTCGGAGGTCAAACATATGTACCATGGAAGTTGTCAAGGAAGGCTTCTTCCAAGTCCTCCCAGCTGCCGATGGATTTTTCGGGCAGGCTGTTCAGCCAATGCCGGGCTGGTCCTTTGAGTTTTAGGGGGAGGTATTTAATGGCATGAAGGTCATCACCGCAGGCCATATGAATATGGAGAATGAATGCTTCAATCCATACCACGGGATCTGTGGTTCCATCATATGATTCGATATTCACGGGTTTGAACCCTTCTGGGAATTCATGTTCCATGACTTCGTCAGTGGAGCCAAGAGGGTGTGTGGCGCCTCTATATTGGGCCGCATCGCGACGTAGCTCCGATGGAGTCCGTCTGTGGCTTTTGGCCCGCACATGACTAGGTTTGTCACGTCCGAATAGATAGCCGTCGTCATGTGTCGAGGCACGTCCTCGCGATCCGTAGATTGATCTAGTATGTCCTGATCTATTGTTCAGGTCCTACCGAAGGTCATATATATGACCGCGAACTGTTTTACCTATGTATTTGCGATGAGGCGGGGCGGGCTGGTGTTCGTCTTGAGTTGCCGTTTTATCCCGACCACGTGGTGGTCGGTCAACCGCATTGCGCGATGGTGGTATGTGCTTCGGCGCCTCGTCGTCGAACTGAGGTACCAATTTGTGCTTCGGGTAGCTTTTGGCTGGGCGCTTGAGGCCGTATTCTTCAGCTGCTAGGACATCTGTCCATTTCTCGTTGAGCAGATCTTGGTCAGCTTGAAGTTGATGCTGCTTCTTTTTCAGGCTCCTTAAAGTGGCTATTAGCTGGCGCTTGAAGAGCTCCTGCTCAAGAGGTTCCTCAGGCACGATGAAATCTTCAGTGCCGAGGCTCGCCTCATCCTCGGAGAGCGGAAGATAATTACTGTCCTCCGAGTCTTTGTGTGTGGCCTGTTTACCAGGGCTAACTTGCTCGTCTTCCTATTCGTCCTTTTCGGCAGTTGCACCAACAGGGTCTTTGTTGTCTTCGGCACCTTCTAGAGTGTTATCTTCTCCTATGCCGGTGTTGCTGTCTTTGCTGCGGCGTGAGTTAGAGCGGCGCCGCTGATGCCGGCGCTTTGACTGTATCTCAGGAGGTTTATCCCCAACTGGATCTTCCTTGTCATTGCCGCTATTCTCTTTTGGTGCATCCACCATGTATACATCTTACGAGGAAGTGACCGTCCAACGTTCGGTAAACGGAGGGTTTTGAGCCTCTTCTTCTCCGGCATCCTTGTTCATACCATCGATATCATCAGAGCCGTAATCGAGTATGTCAGTTAAGTCTTCGACAGTGGCTATGAAGTGGGTGGTGGGTGGGAAGCGAAATTCTCCGTCATCAGCCTCCGGTTCAAACCGGACACAATTTGGCTGTGGGCCCCCTGCTAAGGACAGTGCTCTTAATGAGTTTAACATGTCGCCCAAGGGCGAGTGTCGGAAGATGTCCGCGGAGCTGAATTTGACGATCGATGGCTGATCAAGCTCGACGTACGCGGACACGCAAGGTTCGGAACCTGTACCCGGAGACGAGTCCATGGTTCGGGTGACATTGATGTCACTTGAAGTTAAGTCTGTGTGCGGCTCCAACACCGCTAAGTCTGCGGCTTCCGCGGTGGGGTTGAGCTTCCTGTCTTGGGCCATAGCAGCTACAGGTACTATCTCCTGCGTATGGACCGATGACAGATTTATGTCATGTTCATCCTGGTGGCAGGGACACTACAAAAAAATACACTTCCGTGATGATACGTGTTTGTCATAGTAGGTCTCTTTTTTTGTCATGCATGTACATCCATGACAAATTTATGACAGAATCAAGATAGTCATACCTGTGCCGTCGTAGAAGTTTTCCATGACATTACCAAAATTATCATCACGGAAGTGTCCACTTCCATGACGATAAATCGCGCGTCACAGAAGTGCTTTCGTCAAGGGTGACCGACACGTGGCATCCACCGTAACGGAACGCCGTTAAGCTATCGGGTCGGGTTTTGGATTCGATAACCCGTTAACAGCCCCGACCAATGGGGATTTTTCACGTGTAAAATCATCATTGGCTAGAGGAAACACGTGTCGGCTCATCGTTGGGACAGATGTCATCCACTCATTGGACAGGAGACGCCTATGATAGGTCGACACATGGCACGGCCCAACAGTGGCCCATTCCGGTGAAAAAGGCCGGCCCAGTACAAATTAGCAGGCCGGCCCATATAAGGCCTACTTGTGTCAGGTCCATTTAAGCCCACGGCCCATACGAGATGTGCCAATTCGGCCCATTAAAGATTTGACACCATTGCAGCCCATCATCAGTTCGAGCCCGTTAACAGCCCGCTATATATTTGGCTCAATATCGGCCCGATGAGATTTCGGCCTGTTAACGACCCATTTAATGGATGGGCCAATTTTCATGATGTACATCTTTCGGCCTTTTAGCGACCCATTTAAATGTTGGGCTAATTTCCGGCCCGGTGTGTCTTTCAGCCTGTTGACGGCCCATAAATCTGATGGGCCATTTGTAGTCGGACCTGAGTTTCGGCCTTTCAGCGGCCCATTTAAGTGTTGGGCCAATTTCTGGCCTGGTGTCACTTTCAGCCTGTTGACGGCCCATAAATCAGTTGGGCCAATTGTAGTCGGACCTGAGTTTTGGCCTTTTAGCGACCCATTTAAATGTTGGGCCAATTCCCGGCCCTGTGTGCCTTTCGGCCTGTTAACGGACCATAAATGAGTTGGGCCATTTGTAGTCGGACCTTAGTTTTGGCCTCTTAACGGACCTTGCCCTTCATGGTCCAATACCAGCCCGGTTTCTCTTTCGGCCTGCTAAAGGCCCACAACACAGTTGGGCCGTTTACAATACGACCTGACTTTCGGCCTCTTAGCGGCCCATGCTCTTCATGGTCCAATACAAGCCCGCTGTCTCTTTCGGCCTGCTAAAGGCCTACAGTATAGTTGGGCCATATGTAGCCCAAACTTAGTAAGGGCCTGTTAACGGCCCGTGAAATAAATTGGGGCCACCTGTTGCCCGCTTCGATGTCGGCCTGTTAACGACCCGGGAGGTAAGAGGGCCGACCATTAACTTTCGGCCTATTAACGGCCCATTAACTTAATGGGCCCACTAAAGTTCGTTCATGTCTTTAGGCCAAATTAGATAATTTGAGCCCATTACGACGAGCAAAGGTATGGCATACAGGGAATAACGTTGCACATCCAGAATATATTACAGGAAATTACATCCACTGGGCAATCAAAGATTGATGCCAGTGCAAATAAATGAGCAGAACCTAACCATCTACAACGTCACAATCTGCAACCTCAGTACAGATGACGCCTATAAGATTGTGGGCAAGTTCTTGCTACTTTACCGCACTGTCTCTAAAAGCATTAATCAGTTGTGGTGTCGCACGACTCTGCACCTCTGATTCATCCACCATTTCCATCATTGCTTCATCCATTAATTGGTTCACAAACATACATTTATTCCGTCGCATTCGAGATAGAGGATACTGAACAGATTCAGATGGCGATTTTGGCAGGCTTGTATTATTGATAGTGGAGAGTGTCTTGAGCACTGCATCATAACATAAATTAGGATGGGAACCAAATAGATTAATCATGAGTTATTACCATATTACCTGGCCTAGATTTACTGGAAAGAAACAATGGGGTTGCCTTGCTATTTTCAGAGTTTGTCTTCTTATCTTCAGCAGCCTGCACAAAATTAACACACCAGCATTGCTATCATTGGCCAAGTGAGATAATAGGAAAGCAACATTGACACAACGAACGTTTGGCAACTAGCCTACACCAAATTAACACAATATGGCATAGCTATCATCAGCCAGGTAAGGTAATACGAAAGCAACATTGACACAATGAATGAATGGGCAATGAGAGAAGCACTACAATTCAGTAATGTGTGTGATATGAGATAGCACATTCATGCAGCTCAGTACGCAAAACTACCAGGCAGTTTTCCTTACAAAAATCAACATTGGCGCCTTTAACATTTTGCTACAACTAATTTTAGATCAGATAAAGGTTAGATTCAGGCTGATTAACAAAATACATGCTGATGTAAAAATATAGTGATATACAACAGGTACTTACATCAGCACTAGAGCACAGAGAATTCCCGCAAGATATTTTCCTCGAATACGATCCCAATGGAGGAAGTCTTGTATCGTTTAACCTTATTTTCTAAAAGAGAGACGGGTAAGAAACATGTAGAAAATATAATCAGAATGCTATAAAATTTCATGATGCGAGGATACGCACACGCTTCTTAGAATGGAGTTGACATTCTTTTGCCACTGGAATCTGCTTATTATCAATGGGAGTTGGGTTTCTCTGTGCTGGAGCAGTATCTATGAAAAATGGAGTTGGTTTATTATCTCCTGGCGTTTGGATCTTTTGCAAAGACCTGGTTTGTAACCCTTCAGATTCTAACATAGCCGCCTTCCCCTTACATGCCTTATATAGAAGAATGGTGCTTCAATTATAAAACATGCTATAGCAGAGATGGAATAGGTACTGAAGAATAGAAAGGCATGACATATTGACATGTATTCCCTCCATCCGGAAATAAATGGATGGGTCTAGGCGTATTTTAGTTCTAGATACATCCAATTTGATCCATTTCTGCGGCATGTAATCTGGGCGGAGGGAGTATGACGTAAGAGCTAGGGATACGATAGGAAAACACAGTAAAAAGAACACTGAAAACCCACTGCAGAACCAAAGTAATCAAACCCACTGATATGAGATAGTACACTCATGTCGCTCAGGATGCAAAACTACCAGGCAGTTTTCCTTACAAAAATCAACATTGTGGCCTTTAATCATACATTTTGCTACAACTAAATTTAGATCAGATAAAGGTTGGATTCACGCCGATTAACAAAATACATGCTGATGTAAAAATATAGTGATATACAACAGGTACTTACATCTGCATTGGAGTACAGAGAATTCATGCAAGAATCTTTCCTCATAGATGATACCAGTGCAGAAATTCTCCTATATGTTAAGCTTATTTTCAAAAAGAGAGATGGGTAAGAAACATATAGAAAATATGATCAGCATGCTATAAAATTTCATGATGCAAGGATACGCACACGCTTCTTAGAGTTGAGTTGACATATTTTTGCTGGACTGGAGCGGACTAGTTCTTTGGCCACTGGAATCTGCTTATTATCAGTAGGAGTTGGGTTTCTCTGTGCTGGAGCAGTATATTTAAAAACTGGAGTTGGTTTATTATCTGCTGGCGTTTGGATCTGTTGCAAAGGCCTTGTTTGTAACCCTTTAGATTCTAACATAGTCGTCTTCCCCTTGCATGCCTTGTATAGAAGAATGGTGCTTTAATTATAAAACATGCGGCAACAGAGAGATGGAATAGGTATTGAAGAATAGAAAGGCATGACATATTGACATGTATTCCCTCCATCCGGAAAAAAATGGATGGGTCTAGGCGTATTTCAGTTCTAGATACATCCTTTTTTATCCATTTCGGCAACATGTAATCCGGACGGAGGGAGTATGGTGTAAGAGCTAGGGATGCGACAGGACAACACAGCAAAAAAAACACTAGTTGAATGTAAAACTGTATGCTAGCGGAATACATACAGAAATAACTAAGGCAACATACACGTGTATGATTGGGAAAATAAGATGGCATTGCAACAGAGCACTAGAACAGCACTTCAATGTAAAAAAACATGGTATGGTAGACAGATGAAGTACATACTGATGAATAACAATGCATAAGATATTCGGAAGCATGATGTCCAAATTAAGAAGATGGCATTGCGATAGAGTAGAATGACAGTACTTAAATTTGAAAACATGTTATCATGAATGGAATAGGTACTGAAAAACAGGAAGGCATGACATATTTACATGCATGATCAGCATGCTAAGCACATGGCATTGTAACAGAGTAGATACACTCCAGGACATTATATGCATGTTGTACCCATATCACAGGCCAAGTTAGAGCAAGGACCTTGTGGGGTGAAGAGGATTCATCATCTTTCTGCAAGTCTTCTGAAGAATTGCCTTTACATGTTCCATCATATTGGGTATCATTGACATCAAGTTTATTGGCCTTTACATTGCTCCGTGAGGTTCTCATGGATATATCAGTGTGTGCAATTATATCTGACATGCATGGAAGACAACTAGTAGTTAGATTTATGTAATGAGTGCCTGTAGGAGACGACATAAATAGTACGACTGGGGTTAACTAGCAGCAACAGGTCTCATAAACTAAAGGGAGAACACAGATGAAAGCTACAGAATATGTATTGTTTGTACTCGAGATTAACTAGATGGCACACAAAAGTATTAAAGAACAACATAGGAAATACTAGAAGTGGTATAATACTATAATCACCAGCCTCTGGGATAGCATTGGCTGATGGATGATAACTATGGAACAATGTTACCTAAAGAACAAGTATCTTAGCTGAACTATGGAACGGCGTTAACTCCTGAACAAGACCCGTAAGAGATCATCATGAATATACAGTGAAATGTGATGATATATTTTCCATGCTTAGATGAATAACAAAGCCATAAATGTTGCACACAAGTAAGATGAGGGTACAACCTATTTGGCTGCCATTCATAGGAGTGAGCATCATGTGCTGACTTGTGGATGGCCCTGCAGTTGTTGTGGCTGTGCATGTCGGGCACGCGCATTCGATGCAGGGAACTGTTGAGTGGGGACTATAGCTCCCTTCTGGTGTATGCTTTCCTTGTTGGAGTAGCTGCGGTGAGTCAGAAGACGGTGTGTCTGAAGATGCAGATAACGCATAATGTTAAGAACGACATATCTCTTTGATCTGAAGAAATACACTAAGAGATCAACAACAAGGTACGAGAGTGGTCACACATCTGTTGACTGAAGACTAAATTGGGGTCACATGATTTTATTTTATTTTGGTACTGTCCGATCTACGCCGGATGGATGGCCGTCTTGTGCCTCCCAACTGACACTGTTCGGAATCTTCCCCGAAGAGCCAGCGACCAACGGCAGAGCAGCCTGCCTCCGCCGTCTGTGGCCCCGGCCAAAACCCGGCTCCTCGCCCCACCGCACTGCCGTGGTTGCGGCGCCCCCGGGCCAATCCACAAAGACTCCCCATCATCCAGATCCGGCGGCGGCAGTACCTTCAACCCATGCAACTCTAAAAGATAGCCATCTAAGCGCTGCTTCCGCGGCGAACTTTGCGGCCCCGCACCCTTACGTTAGACACCAGCCAATCGGCAGCCTAGGAGCTCCTCCACCTCAAGGGGTGCTGCTTCCCATTGCAAATCGATTGGCCCAGAATAAAAATTCAGACAACTGACGCCTAAATAAAGTGATTTGAGATGAGGGTGCGACCTATCTGGCGGCATGGTGAAGTAGGCAGGTCCAGCTGCCGAGTCGGTGAGGCCGGCGCGGTTGCGGTGGCGACCAGCGGCAGGGAAAGAGCAATGTCGCGACGGTCGACGGCTATGCCAAAGCAGCGCCAGGACTCTGGACGGATCCAAAGTTGGAGCCGCTCCGGCGCCGTGAACAACGGCGGGGGTGAATCGGCTCCGGTACGGTTCACGCGGTCGTCGTTGAGGCAGCACCAGCAGCACGGAGTAAGAGGCGCACGGCCCAGTGCACGATGGCAAATGGACAGCGTCTCTGGCATTAGGGAGGAGGGCGGCTGTGAAATTGGTGCGGTGGGGGGCGCCATGGAGGTGGGGCTGAGGTTTCGCGGCTCGGGAGAAGGGAGCTTCCCGGGGAGAAGGTGATTTGGCGCCCACGAGGTATGAATGGGGGCGGGCAGGGGAAATTGGGAGGGGAGTGGAAACATGTCTTACGGACGCATTTGTCTGAAATGTGAGGGGGAGTTACAGTTCTACCCTTGCCTATAGGCTTCTCGGCTTGGGTCTGTGTACTGAGGGTCGGGGATAGTAGAGTAACTTTGCTTCTCTCGGCGGGAGCGATTTCGGGCGAGGAGGGCGTGTTTTGAACTATAGTGCGCGCGAGCGATTTCGGGCGAGGAGAGCATGTTTTGAAATAGTGGGCGCGAGCTATTTTGGGCGAGGTGAGCGTGTTTTGCCGACCATGGTTTATGAATTATTCGGCACATGTCATTTCGGCCGAGGAGAAGGCACGCTTGGATGAAGTTATGAACCTACCCTCGATGTGCAACGGGCCAATTGATGCGTGTCCCACATAGGACGGTAATTTTGCGTCTCACATTTATTTGCCCGGGCGAATTCCACCGAGCAGAGAGGATGTTTAACGGTTCATTCAAATTTTGGGAGAACGAGCATCCATGTCTACCTTACCAAGTCGATTCGGATCAAATTTTGAAATATTAGCTTGCCACTTCTTTTTTAGATGGAGAGATGATGCTCGGGAGTAATGTGTTTTTACATGCTCGTTGCTAGCCATTTACTATATGACAAATAGTTGACCCACTCAAAAACGTGAATCAAACCCAAAATGAAATATCTTGATTCAATGAAATAGCTCGTTCAGTACGTCAAAATAGTGAACTAAATCCAAAATTAAACACCTCAATCGAGTAGCATGTTGTACAGCATTATAGTACTCCATGAACATGTTGAAAGTCAAATTAATGAACTTGTTTGATATACGCATATATCCGTTCATGTGTGGATTGCTGACAACATGTTCTCCAATTTAAATATTTGAATGCAAGTTTATATCGAAACATGGTTTATATCAGTCTTTGATGCATAAAACGTGACCTCCCCCTCTCCCGGACTCCTGTTCTCTCTCTCTCTCTCTCTCTCTCTCTCCGACAATCTTCAATTCTGTCACACGCATCCGACACAAAAACCTTGTTCATCCCTCTCCCTTTCTTTCCATCTCTCTCTCTCTCTTTGTGTGTGTGTGGGGGGGGGGGGTCTTTCTAGTTCGCATGCATATATACACCATCTATAGGTCTCTCTCGCACACTATGTATGATACTCTAGCTAGTCCAAGCTAGATATCTTGGGTGCACTCATCGTACGCACATAGATTCCTTGGCTCTTTGCCTATAACTCTCTCACGCACCACTATGTCGTCTCGGAGCTCTTCCCCCCTCTCTCAAACTCTCCATCCACCTGGGTCACACATACAAATGCATATCTCACTCGCACTCGATAGGCCCATCTAAAACTCTATTTCTCCCCCTTGTTCTCTCTCCTTCTCACTCGCGCACACACACAATCTCATGCCCAGCTAGCCAAGTATGATGGTCTCTCACTCAATTGAAGGCACACGCAGTCCCCCCCTATATGTATATGACTAGCTAATCTTAGTCTCCATCACAAACATGTGCATGATCTATCTCGGTTTCTCTCGGGGCATCTTCCTATCGCGGACGCACTCCCTCGATCTCCCACCCATATAGTCCCCTCACGATCTCGATGGGATCTCTCTATCACAAAGACACCCTCTCTCCCTCCTCATGCGTCCATGCCATCCATGTGTCCCTCTCGACCTTTATTCCTTGTTGGCCACACCTCTATTGGACATGTGCTACAGGGGTGTCTCTCTCCGTTGCAAACAGTCACACACTAGCTATTTTCGTGTATCTCCTCGCCTCGCTTTTCCATCTCGTAGATGCATGCGTGATATGTTCGCATAAGAAACGAAAAAACACACACACTCTCTCTCTAATTTATCGTTTATTGTCACTTTCTCTTTCACACACATACTCTTTTTGCACACTTACTCATTCTCCTTCACACGCACTTGATCTGTCTCGACTGAGGCACTCTCCTCGGTCCATAGCATATAGATTTATTGAAAAGTCAAACATCACAAAGTTTGACCATATACGTGGAGAAAAATAATTACATCTAGTATGGCAAACATATGCCATTAGATTCACCATGAGTTGTAGTTTTGTATGATGTATCTTTGGTATTGTAGATATAAATAATATTTGCGTAAACCTGATCAAAGTTTCCAAAGTTTGACTTCTAAAAAATTTACATGCACTGCATTATCGAGCGGATGGAATATCTCTTTCCCCCTCTCAGCTATCTGACACACCACTCAACCTTATCGGGGCTCCTCAATCTCTCTCAAACTTTATTGGTCAGTTTGGTTCGTGACCTGACCCTCATGCCTTGATGGCCGGTACTGCCTGGTGTGGACGTGAGATGTAAAATATTTCTGCCTGGCCAGGCTTGTGTGGTGCTGAAGCGTTTGGTTCATGCTTGGGCCAGGCAAAGCATCAACGTCCCATCAATCAATCCATGCATCAATTATTTAATGCTAATATCCATGCATGTTGATGTTAGCCTTGTGGCCACACGACCAGGCACGACCAGGCGTTCGAAATCGGTCGCCTGGGCCAAGCTACTTGCAGTGTATGGAGTTCAGCCAGGCTAATTAAAGTGCAAGGGAACCCAGGCCAGGCGGGCATTCTTTTTTACAGGGTAGCAACCAAACAAGCGTGCATGAAATCCAGCCACAACCCCAGGCCAGGCAAAAGATGCTCAGGACGCAAGCCAAACTAGCCTTATATCTCCCTGGTTCACACAAACACATGTCTCGCTCGCGCTATACATATAGACCCATCCAACACTCTCCGTCCTTGTCCTCTCTCCATGTGACACGCACCCCCCTAAGTACCATAATCCCTCAATCCATCATAGGCGCAAGCACTCCCCCCCTCCTAAGTATGATTATCTCTTACTAGCCAACAGGAACACACGTATTGTTTCCTTCCATCCATACGTCTATCTCGATATCTCTCGGGGCATCTTCTATCGCGCACACACCTTGTCACTCGATCTCCCACCCATGTAGTCCCATCATACACTCTCTCTATGACAAACATACACTCTCTCCTCCCCATGTCTGCATTTTCTCCATAAGTCTCTCTCGACCTCTCTCCCTTGTTTGTCAGACCCCTCTTGGCCACGTGCTAGCTTAGGGGTCTTGCTCTCTCGGTTCCAAACAACCACACACTATCTCCTCACCTTGCCTCCGTTGTCGAAGATGCATGTGTGATATGTTTGCATAAGACACACACGCTTTTTCTCTACTTTTATCGTGTGTTGTCCATGTCTCTTTCACACACGCACACACACTTTTTTCACTCTCTCTCTCTCTCTCTCTCTTGTTAGGGACTCTGTCACGTCCATAAGCATATGGATGTTTTGAAAAGTCAAACCTCAGAAATGTTTGACCAGGTATATGTGGAGAAAACATTTACATCTGGAACGATCATTAGATTCATCACAACATGTACTTACTTCATACTATCATTTATCTTTGATATTGTATATATAAGTAATTTCTTTATAAACTTGGTCAAAGTTTCAAAAGTTTGACTTAAAAATGTTGGAACTACATTATCGAACGGAGGTGAAAGATCATGGATGTCGCCTAGAGGGGGGGTGAATAGGCGTTTTAAAATAATTACGATTTAGGCTTGAACAAATGCGGAATAAACCTAGCAGTTAATTTGCCAAGCACAAAGCCTAAAACAACTAGGCTCACCTAAGTGCACCAACAACTTATGCTAAGAAAGATAAGCAACTATGTGATAGCAAGATATATGACAAGAAACAATATGGCTATCACAAAGTAAAGTGCATAAGAAAAGGGCTCGGGTAAGAGATAACCGAGGCACGAGGAGACGACGATGTATCCCGAAGTTCACACCCTTGCGGATGCTAATCTCCGTTGGAGCGGTGTGGAGGCACAATGCTCCCCAAGAAGCCACTAGGGCCACCGTAATCTCCTCACGCTCTCGCACAATGCAAGATGCCGTGATTCCACTAAGGGACCCTTGAGGGCGGTCACCGAACCCGTACAAATGGCAACCCTTGGGGGCGGTCACCGAACCCGTACACTTTGGCAACCCTTGGGGGCGGTCACCGGAACCCGTCAAATTGCTCGGGGCGATCTCCACAACCTAATTGGAGACCCCGACGCTTGCCCCGAGCTTTGCACCACAATGATTGAGCTCCGAACAGGTGGTTAGAAACAATCTTGCTACCTTTTCCCATTATGAAATTGGAATGCTTATATTTGTGAGTCTATGCTTCAACTAGTGCCACTTTTAGAGTAATCACACTTTCAATATATATGCAAACATGGATGCTCGATTTTAGTGGAACTACACAAAAAGTCCAACTGGTTCAACATTAGGAGCATGTTTTTTTCCAAACCTTTATATCCAATTGGTGGCACTATGAGCTGTTCATTACGAAGGTACATGGTTTGCTACTATCTTGCTACTCTTTTTGTACTGTCATTAGATAGTAATACTAGTGGTTTGCATGTGAATTTATTGGCAAGGTGGACCTACATTGGAGGTGCTGGATAGGATTCAATGATTGGATGCTCAATTTCGGTTGTATTGAATTCACCTCTTCCATCACTGCGAACATGGATATCCTTGGTCTGATGAAGAATAGGCGCTATATTTCTGCTCTGAACCAGCAAATCAATTCAGTATGAAATTGTCCAGGGAAAAACATAACTGTATCAGATTGTCCGGTGCAGAACATGACAGATGCTAAGTGGAAGAGACATGTTTAAACCGAAAATACAAGGTGTGGTATATGTTTACTATCTGCTTGATATTTGTGCAGACAGAGATGTCTGCCCGTTGCTATTTGGCAAACAAACAAATTGTCCGCAATTTTGGTTGAACTGCACAAGAGAATAGTATAGTCACTGCATGCAGTGCCATTTGAAAATAGACACAGAAAGATTGGATAGTCACTTCATGGACTACAGAAAAGTAGTACTGTACTATTTATTGGCCAACACTAGGTGCTTCATTGCTTTGGTCTGATTATACAATGGGCATCATTTTTCCTAAGTTAAAGTTTGTATTCCGAAAATAGTCTCGCGGTGTGATCGAGAGAAGACCAAATCATATTGAAGTGGATGTTCCTCCATCATGTGTGGTTCATTCTCATGGTTCCAGCTATTGGTGAAACCACTTACGTTTGCAAGAGGAATTGTAGACTTCACAAACAAATTTGTCTTTTAGTCTATACTGAATGTTGGCCAAGAGAAGCATCCATGTTAGTAGGAAGAACATATGTTTTTTCTAGATCTCTGCTTTTGGAGCTACATATTTGTATATGATCTGTTATGTATATCTTAATATTTTTGTTGTTGATTTGTTATTGTATATCTTAATATTTTTGTATATAAACTTGGTCAAAGTTTGTAAAGCTTGACTTTGACCAAAGCTAATATGCGAACTAAATAAAAATGGAGGGAGTACCTCCTTTCCGGTTTGCAGGCTTAATTCAAACCTCTCACCAACCAAGGTACTCCCTCCGTCCGGGATTTATTATTCCCGTGAGCAAAGCAGCAAGACCAAGGCATGGCAATAATTATGGCATGCAGAAGTTAAAGCCTAATTAATTCCAGTGATTTAAGTGGCTGCATGCGTGCCCTCGGCTGTGACTCGTTGCATGCTGCTTCGCGTACTGCCTGCGAGCGATTCTGAGTGCATGCATGCAGCCGGCCGTAATTAACGCAGCTAACTGATGCGAAAAAAGATATGCTTTAAATCCGTGGAATCATTATTAACAAGGAGGGAGATGATTCGAGTGCACTTGTTTGACTGCCGTGTCGGCGTGCGACCCAGACGGGATGGGACGGGACGGCACAGTCATAATTTCAGTTTCTCTAGTTTTCCACGGCAAGCTGGCGCGCTAAGCCATTATGCATTGAATTCCGATGACCATCGCGCTACCTTCCGCCTATAAGTACTGTTTCCTGGCCTTCTCAGGTGCCACCGTGACCCAACTCGCCATATCCTCATAAGCCTCGACCGGCCCGACATCGCTCGCCATGTCCGCCATGCCCCCGCCCGTCCGCGGTAGGCGACGCCGGAGGCGGTCACCGCCGGAACTAGTGTTCGGGTTTTCACCGGAAGGCAGACGGAGGGAGGAGGCATTCTATCTGTCTTTAGATGGCAATGCGGAGATCAAGGAGTTGTTGGAGCACGACCGCATGGCGGAGGAGCAGGAGTTGCTGGAGCGCGACCGCTTGGTGGAGGAGCAGTGTATCACCGATTTGCGCTGCCAGCGGGACATGGAGCAGCAGCTCACCGACGCTCTGAGTCGCGAGTAGAGCGCCCACAACAGGGCCGACTATGTGGAGGCCGGCACCCAGCAAATAGCCCTAGAGGCTGTCGGGCACACACGCGTTCGCGACGCTGATTTTTACTACCATCTCGTCAAGTGGGTTTCCCGCTTGGAAGCCGAAGCTTCGGTGGACCACGCCGGCATGGAAAGGGCCAATGCACGCGAGCAATGCGCCCTATCGCACCTCTGGCAAGTCCGTGGCGAGGTGGAGGACGCCGGTGCCGGCGTTTAGCATGGACAGCAGATGGCGGCTAGCATCGTCTAGTTAGCTAAGAGTAAGTTAGTACTTGTACGCTACTAGAGTGTTAGTGGGAGTAGATAGTTAACATGGCTATGATGGTTGTCAACGTGGAAGTTCAGTACTCTATATGTGGATCAGACCTGTTACTTTGGTCTGAATGTTGAACTTTTTTGTTTGAACATATGGAATGGGCTGTTATTTTTTTAAATGGGTTGTATTTGTCCTCCACGACTTAGAGGCTGACTTGTGGGCCTAGCAAGTTGACGCGTACACAATCAGGAGATGATTGTACGTGGAGAGGATGACAGCAGGGACCCGCCAAGGTCATGGCAGTACGCAAGCAAGTGCCTCCTTATTTCAAGCCAGTAAAAAATGGCTCCTCCTAGTGGATTTCTGACATCTAGGTCCCATGCCATTGTCAACATAGTCAATAAATGATAGAATTGCACAACGAGCGGCTGGCACCAGGGACCCAGCAGCTCGCCCAGTTATTGTTTTGGGTTAATTTGATAAATGCTACTCCAAATCTGGTGTATCCGAGAAATGCCACTGCAATTCCCAAACTTTGAAAAAGGCCATTTCATGCCATTTCTAGTGGTATTTTTCAAAGTCTGGAGTGGCGTTTTTCAAAGTTTGCAAACTGCAGTGGCGTTTTTCAAAGTTTGCAAAAATTTCAGTGGCATTTTTCAAAGTTTGGAAATTGCAGTGGCATTTTTATGAATCGCCATAATAGGAGTGGCATTTATCTAATTTGTTTTTGAGACGGAAGCAGGGTGTCAACTGGGCTGTGCAGGACACTCTGGCCTGTCTAGACAGCCTTTTCTTTTATGTTTACCACAGACTAGCACAGTAGGTTTTTTCTTTCTGAAAATGGCTAGCCCAGTTCTTCTGTGATTTGTCAAGTAAGTCGCTTTATCAGGCCTGTTGGGCTGCAAATCTTTCAAGACGAGGAGAGCTTCATTCGGCTGGCCGAGAAAATGGCCTGTCAGTAATGAGAAATGGGCTGTACATTTTTAAAACACATCAAACCGGCAATTATTTTCAAATATCTTTTTTTCATTTCAAGATTTTAAATTGCATTGATTTTTATGCGTGGACAATTTATTGGATTTTATATTGATATAAATTTATTTTTAAAATCAGTCTGAATGTGACTCGAAATTTTGGGATTAAAAATAGTTCAGACCGCACCGACATATGCAAAATTTCGTATAATTTTTTAACCGTGGCTACAATATGGGCTGTAATGCTAGCATAAAGAATATGGGCTCCAAAAAACCCTGTAAGAATTAGCAAATGGGCTCTAAATTATTTGAAATAATGGCAGATGGGTTGTATGATGTTTTCCACAGATTTGAGGCTTTCCATAGATGGCTTGTATACTGTTGGATGTCCATCCAACAGCCATCGTGCTTCTTCAATCTCTGCTCTTCCTGCTCCAGCCGCTCAAACAAGAGCCGGCGGGACTGCCTGCTCCCTCCTCCCCGCGGCCAGCTGTGCTGCCGCGCAGGCCTCACCGCCCCACCATACTCCCATCGCTTGCCTAGCCATCCCTCTACTCACCCACACCTGCTGTTATTCTCCGGGGATGGCAGACAAACCAGTAAACCCTCGTACAGTCGTACTCCCCTCCGCGTGGGAAATAAAAACAACGACCGAGTCTTCCCTGCCTCCGTGTCATTCCCTTCCTAGGCCTCGCCGTCATCCACTGCCCTGGTGCTCTCGGCGTGGCATGGTCAGCGTGGTCAACGACCTACATGCATCTGAAGTGGACTATACGTGGAGAGGCTGACAGCTGGGTCCACGGCCGCACGCAAGGAAATGCCTCCTTATTACGCGCAAAATAATGATTTCCTCCACCTGACATCTGGGACCCACGGAAACGGCCTCTGTATTTCGCGAAAAAAACGTTACCACCGCCGACAGCTCGGACCCACCAGCTATATCTTCGCACGCAAGGAAGTGCCTCCTTATTACGCACAAAAAAATGAATACTCCCCCTGCTAGCTGGGACCCAGTATAGTGGGCCTACTAAGTTGACGGGGACGAAGGGCTTTGTCAACTTAGTCAATATGCATGATTCTAGCTCGACCGACCGTACGATGTCCATCCAACGGCCGTAGTGCTTCTTCAACCTCTGGTCTTCTTGCTCCAGCCGCCCAAAGCAGCGCCGGTTGTGCCGCCTGCTCCTGCCGCCCGTGGCCGGCTGCGATGCGGCGGAGGGCTCACCACCCCCATACCACTCCCACCACTGGCCAGGCCATCCCTCCACTCACCCACACCCCCTGTTATTCTGCAACGACGGCAGCCTCACACCGCAGCAAACTAGTGAACCCTCGTACTCCTCTACGCGTGGGCATCCACTGCTGCGTCTTCCCCGGCTCCGCGTCGTCCCCTTCCTAGGCCTCGCCGTCGTCCACCGCCATGGTGCTCTCGGCACGGCGTGGTCAATGTGGTCAATGGCCGACTTCCATTGGAAGAGTATCGTGTGTGGAGACGCTGACAGCTGGGTCCACGGCCGCAACAAGGAAGTGCTCCTTATTACGCGCAAAATAATTATTCCTCCACCTGACAGCGGGGACCCACCGGACGGGCCACCATATTTCATGAAAAAAACGTTTGCCTCTGACTGCTGGGACCCACCAGCTACATCTTCGCACGCAAGGAAGTGCCTGACAGTCGGGACCCACCTGGTTGAAGCGTACGTAGCGTTGTCATTCTGGTCGCGAACGTGTACGTACATATATACTGGTCGATGTAGAGGCGCGCACGTGTTGTAGTAGAGGTGCGCACGTAGCATGTACACGTACGTACAGCGGCCAGGGTGCAAGAAAGAAAATACATCCACGTATGTGTACATACGGGCGGGGTCTCGAACGCCTACTCGCGCATACGTACGGCCAGGGCTCGTGTACATGGCTGGGTCGGAACGGAGAAACAGGGTCGTCGTCGCGTTCATGGGGAGGCAACAAAATGCGTCGTGTTCATGGGGAGGCAACGGAATGCGTCGTGTTCATGGGGAGGCAACGGAATGCATCGTGTTCATGGGGAGGCAACGGAATGCGTCGTGTTCATTGGGAGGGCTTGGACGGAACAGGCGATGGAAACGAGGCCTGGCGTACAGCAGTGTAACGCCCCGAGACCGATGCTCGAGAAGACTTCCGGCTATTCCGAGTTTCGCCGTGTGTTTTATTTGCTTTTGTGCATTTCATCATGTCATCATGTGCATGGTGTGATTTCTCATACATATTATGTTGTTGCATGTTCCATGCATGAATCTCGCATCACCCACCTTCTCCTTCCCTCTACTTCCTTCTTTTGACAAGTGCCATTTTTCCCCTTCTCCTTTAATGTTCACCTTCTCCCAAATAGTCAAACTTATTGCCCTAAACCCCACCGCCAAATTTCACCTCTTTTGGGAATGTTTTGGTTAGGTTTTAAAATGGCTCAAGTTTGAATTTAATTCAAACTTGAATTATTTTTCTTCCTCTAAAAATTGCCAAACCAATTTATTCAAATTCTGCATATTCTCAAGACTCCAGGGATATTTTCTTTTCTGAAATATTCCACCTCTAGCACCTCTTTCTTTTCTCCTAAATTCTGGTTGAAGAATTAAGGAAAAGAAAAGAGAGATGGAGGAGCCCAGCAGCCTGGGCCTCCCATCCTCCCGCGCCGGCCCAAGGCCAAGGCCCAGCCGCCCCACCAATCCTTCCTAACCCTAGCTAACCCTGCCCGATCCCCATCTCTTCCCCTCGTCCATACCCCGCCGCCAGGAGCCATCTCTCCCTCGTTCCCCCGCATCTCTCGCTCGATCCCCCTCCTCTCGCCCTCTCCCTCGAGCTCCAACGGGGACCGCATCGCCAGGCCACCGCCCGCTCCTCCCTCGACCCCGCCAGAAGCGAGCGCTGCCGAGTAGCTCCTTCGCCTCCGCTTCGTCGCCGTCCTCCATGGCGTCGCCTCCCCAAGCTCCGCCCCGCCAGATCCACGTCGTCGCCCCCGTCTCGAGCCCCGCCGACGTCCGGCCTCCTCGACCTCGACCTCGACCTCCTCTGCTTCCCTCGTCCTCGCTCGATCTCGAGCAGGGGAGCAGGCACGTCATCGCTCCCTCTGCCATGGAGCTCGCGTCCCCTCGCGTCGCGCCGCCGGTCTCCTCTTCGAGCACGAGCTCCACCTCCCCTGCTGCACGTCAAGGCCGATGCCGACCGCATCGTCCAACGCCAAGTCCCGGCCTCCTCTGCTTTGTGGCGACCACCACCATGGCCGCGACTACCATCAACCAACCGCGCGGCTCGCCCCCTGTCTCGGTCGTGCCAAGTTCCCTGCTCCGCCTCCACACACCGCCCGCACACGCTACCAACAGCCAGCAGCTAGAGCTGCCTCCATGCATCTCCGGTGACCTCCCGAGGCAGGGCCTTGACGAGTCCCTCGATGCCCTCTAGATGTGTCAATGCCTTTGTTTGAACCATGTACAACTACACGGTGATGCGCCAAGTACCCCCTCGGATCGTCAAGTTCGACTACATGGAACCGCCAAGTACCACTACGATTGCCGCGTACATCTACGGACGCAAAAACCGGAACAACAAGTACCCCGACGTCACATGCACCACTACCGTCGCCGAGATCGCGAGAACCTCTACCCTCGACCTTAGAGCGTGCGAGAACGACTACTTCCACTACTACCGTCGCGGAACAACTACTTCCTCTACTTCCCTCGACGACCCGTGAACGACTACTTCCTCTCCGAACCGGTCCGCTTTGAAAACACACGCTTTGAAGGTATAACCCCGAGACGCCGTCCGTGGACCGAATGCATGTGTTGTATGAGATGCACCCTATGTTTGCACCGTGCCCGTTTGCTTCATGCATGTTCCTCCTCGTTTTCCATGCCACTAACCCGTGGGAACCCGGTAACCGGGATCACCCCACCATCTTGCATGACTCGCTCACGTCACGCCTCCTTTTGCACCGGTATCTCTGTGAGCTACCGGAACCGATATGTTGCCATGACATCATTTTTGGATATGTTGCCGTGGCACCATTTCTGTTTCGCCGCCGTGGCACCCTTTTCATTCCGCCATGGCAACTAATGCTCCTTAACATGCTCATGTCAACATTTTCATAAAATTGCATAAAACTGGTATATGTCATCCGCATCATGATAACAACATTTAAAATGTTTAAACTTGTTGTTGCATTAAATTGTTAAATGCATATGGGGATTTACCGGATTTGTTGTTTTTATATCCGGCCCCATTTAAATTGTTTAGACGGTATAGTTTATATTATGTTTCACCCCTTGCCATGTTTAACCACACTTAATATTGTTGTGTTCCTTAACGAGAGAGAACTAAATAATTGATGTGGTGTTCCGTCAATATGCAACTCGTTGCATATTGAGCTCCACTTAAATTGTAGTGTTGTTTGCTTCATTTTGCCATGCCATGCCTCATTAAACCGGACATGCATCATACTTGTTTGTGCATCATGACTTGTTTATGCTTGTGTGTTTACTATGTTGTTTGTTTCTTTTCCGGGTTGCTTCTCTCGTTAGCTTCGGTTTCGTTCCAGAGTTGTGAGGATTTGTTCGTCTACGACCGTTTGTCTTCTTCTTGGATCCGTTCTTCTTCCTTGCGGGATCTCAGGCAAGATGATCATACCCTCGAAATCACTACTATCTTTGCTATGCTAGTTTGCTCGCTCTTGCTATGCCAATGCTACGATGCCTACCACTTGCTTGTCAGCCACCCAAATTGCCATGTTCAACCTCTAACCCACCATGTCCTAGCAAACCGTTGATTGGCTATGTTACCGCTTTGCTCAGCCCCTCTTATAGCGTTGTTAGTTGCAGGTGAAGATCGAAGTTTGTTCCTTGTTGGAACATGGAGATGTTGTTCCTTGTTGGAACATGTTTACTTGTTGGGATATCACAATATATCTTACTTAATTAATGCATCTATATACTTGGTAAAGGGTGGAAGGCTCGGCCTTATGCCTGGTGTTTTGTTCCACTCTTGCCGCCCTAGTTTCCGTCATATCGGTGTTATGTTCCCGGATTTTGCGTTCCTTACACGGTTGGGCTATAATGGGAACCCCTTGACAGTTCGCCTTAAGTAAAGCTTATCCAACAATGCCCAACATTGGTTTTACCATTTTCCACCTAGCCTTTTCTTTCCCTTGGGTTCTGCAGACTCAAGGGTCATCATTATTTTAACCCCCCCGGGCCAGTGCTCCTCTGAGTGTTGGTCCAACTGTCAGCTACCGGTGACCACCAGGGGCAACTCTGGGTTGGCCTACCCGTACCTAGGACAATCTGAGTGTGCCCTGAGAAAGAGATATGTGCAGCTCCTATCGGGATTTGTCGGCACATTCGGGCGGTGTTGCTGGTTTAGTTTTACCCTGTCGAAATGTCTTGTTGTACCGGGATACCGAGTCTGATCGGAATGTCTCGGGTGGAGGTCTATTCCTTCGTTGACCGTGAGAGCTTGTCATGGGCTAAGTTGGGACTCCCCTGCAGGGATTGAACTTTCGAAAGCCGTGCCCACGGTTATGGGCAGATGGGAATTTGTTAACGTCCGGTTGTAGAAAACCCGAAGTTGACCTTATTTAAAATACATCAACCGCGTGTGTAACCGTGATGGTCTCTTCTCGGCGGAGTCCGGGAAGTGAACACGGTGTTGGAGTTATGCTTGACGTAGGTTGCTATAGGATCACTTCTTGATCATACTTGTATCGACCGTGCTTGCCCTCTCTTCTCGCTCTCTTTTGCGATTGTAGCCACCACATATGCTTGTCGCTTGCTACAGCTCCACATATATTTGCCTTATCCATTCCTATGAGCTTAAATAGTTTTGATCGCGAGGGTGCGAGATTGCTGAGTCCCTATGGCTCACAGATACTATAACTCCAGATGCAGGTCCAGGTGATTTCGCTCCAGGTGACGAGTACGAGCTCAAGTGGGAGTTCGACGAGGACTCTCAGCGTTATTATGTTTCCTTTCCCGATGATCAGTAGTGGTTCCTGGTTGGGGTTATCGATTCAGGACCTTGTCGCATGTTGGGTTCTTTTCTATTTTTGGCGCCGTAGTCGGGCCATGAGTGTTTGTTTGATGGATGTTATTTATGCACTCTGATGTGACGTGGCGAGTGTAAGCCAACTATGCTATCTCCCCCTTTTATTATATTTTACATGGGATGTTGTAATGATTGCCTGACTTGCGACATTGCTTTCAATGCGGTTATGTCTCTAAGTCGTGCCTCGACACGTGGGAGCTATAGCCGCATCGAGGGCGTTACAAGTTGGTAATCAGAGCCTTCCCCGACCTTAGGAGCCCCCACTGATTGATCGTTTTTAGTGGCCGAGTTGTGTCTAGAAAAATGTTTTGAGTCATTTAGGAATTATATATCGGAGAGTTTAGGAATTCTTTTTACTTCCCAGTCTCCTCATTGCTCTGGTAAGGCATCCTGACGTAGAGTTTTGACTCTTCTCTTCTCAAATTTCACTAAATTTTTTTTAGGATCACGCGGGTATCTTGGAATCGTTCCGATGGTTTTATGATGAGAACATTGTCTTGGTGCCTCCTGTCAGGGGTTTAGTGGAAGTGTCCCGGGGAGTTGAGCTCTGAGGTGTTGTCGTCATAATTTTATCGTTGCAGTTCTGGAATACCTGAGTTTAGTACGCCGACATCGAAAATCTCTTTTATGCAGTTGTTGGTGAGATAACCCCGATAACCCAGTACTGAGGGTGAGTACGGGAGTATTGCCATGACTTGTATAACGGATGCTTTTCGAAGGTTGAGGTAGACGATTTCCGAAGGTTTCTTGGTTATGTGTTGAAGGATGGATACAGCTGGATGTAGGATTTGCTAGTTTGGGTGACATATTATGCTTCCCCTGTATCCCCAACACCTGATTGCATAACCTGAAAATTTCGGGAGTTTCATAGGTGGGAATTCAAGTAGCTCTTAGGATATCTTTTCGACGGATGTATGATATGAAATTGGGGTTCGACGTCTAGTGGTCCGCCTATTCACGGTTGGTTTTACAGTGGTCTCGTTGTGTCTTAAAGAGTCCTTGGCTATGCCGACTCGGGGACGCTTCGTATGTCATGTGCACTGCCTTGTACATGATGGTGCTGTACGATCGAGCCCGTGTAGGCCCCACCACGAAAACTTCGGACGAAATCTCTATCATATGTTTGTTCTGGCTTATTTTGCAAGCCAATCCTTTGTTTTGTTTTGAGTTGTGGTATTCGAGTTGCTTCGAAGTCAAATGTTGATTCCATACCTTTTCCAAATGGTGTTCTCATATTCCTATGTGAATACTAATTCTTCTTGATCATTGAGTCTGTCTTGTCAATCCTTTTTTTTAACCGGTGTGTCTCTCCTCAAGTGGATCCGTTCACGTCAACATTTGCAAGATCATTTATCACTTCTTCTCAACGGTGTTTGTTTCATCCGTCTCCAAGTTGCCTTTGTTTTTCCCACCCTCCCTCCCTTTTGTTTTTCTTCAAGGACTAAGATTTCTTCTTCAAGTATCCATTTTATTGATGGGAAGTTTCTCCATTCTTTTCCGTCAATGTTCTTATCCGGTGATTCTCATGAAGATTCTAATGGAGCTCCAAGTTCATCACTCTTCATTCTCGTTTTCTTCTCCGGTGGATTTACCTCAAGCTTTCGGTGTTGATCATATCCTTATCCTCGTTCAAATGCTATCCCCTTTTCTCGTTTCAAATACCTTCTCTTGACGATGCTCCTCATATTCATTCACTTCTCTTATTCTGGTTTCATCCAAGTGATTAATCCTTTCCTTCGGAGTTTGTTCAGGAGTAATAAATTCTTGGCTTCTTGTTGTTCATCTTTCTTCTGGAGTTCTAAGTTTTCCGCATTATCTCGTCGCGAAGCTCCATCTAAATCATCGCAAGGCTTCACCTTGTGTTTTCAACTTCTCTTTCTTTTTATCATCCGTTTATTACCGGAGTGGTGGTTCGTCAAGGATTCTTTTCATTCTTCAATTGTTCTTCAAGATTTCTCTCGAAGTTAAGATCCGTCAAGCCATACTTCAAAATAAACATGGTGCTCAACACATGTATTGTTTTGAGGAGTTCAAGCATTCTTTATCGTGCATTCCAAAGTGCAATTTTTTCTACCTTATCTTTTGAGATGGTGTTATGCCACTCTTGACAATTTCCCTTGGTTATTCATGTTGTCAAGAATGAGATATTTAAATCCATCAATCTCTTCATTGGAGTTATCTTGGGCTATATTTCACCTAAAGCTTTCCCTAAGGATTGTTGCTATTTATGGTGCTTATAAATGACCCAAGTTCTTCATTTGTCCTTCCGGTGAAATAAGTTTCTCGTCTCCTTGTTGATATCAATCCAATCATTTGTTTCCGTTGGTGGCAGATGTTGGCATTTTATTCTCCATTCTTCTATTTCAAATATCTATCTTCTATTCTTTTGTTTCGGAGGCATTGTGATGTTGTGCTCTTCAATCATCATCTTGTTTTGTCAGGATCGTGTTCTTTTCATGCTTATCCATTTAACCGGAGTGTCCTGCCTTTTTCTTTCAAGTTCTTTTTCATCTTATCAAGTCTTGCATCTCTTTTCCACCGGAGTGCTGTCCGATTTTGATCTTCCTTGTTCCTTGTTTATCTCGTTTCAACCAGAGTGATTTCAATTCCTTCTTGTCCATTGTACTCGTCATTCATAGCTTTGCAACCTTCAAGTTCTCGCAATGTTCCTTGTTCCTTTTTTTTTCTAACGGATTGTTTGCAATCTCGTTCTTCTCAGTTGTGCTCTTTCTTTCAAATTGCTCAACCTCTCAAGGTTCTTTGGTTTCACTCATTGGTCGAAGAAGCAACTTAGTTTTACCTCTTCTCTTCCTCTTCCGTTTCACTCCGGTGCCATCCTGGATCTCGGGACGAGATCCTCTCGTAGTGGTGGAGTGTTGTAACGCCCCGAGACCGATGCTCGAGAAGACTTCCGGCTATTCCGAGTTTCGCCGTGTGTTTTATTTGCTTTTGTGCATTTCATCATGTCATCATGTGCATGGTGTGATTTCTCATACATATTATGTTGTTGCATGTTCCATGCATGAATCTCGCATCACCCACCTTCTCCTTCCCTCTACTTCCTTCTTTTGACAAGTGCCATTTTTCCCCTTCTCCTTTAATGTTCACCTTCTCCCAAATAGTCAAACTTATTGCCCTAAACCCCACCGCCAAATTTCACCTCTTTTGGGAATGTTTTGGTTAGGTTTTAAAATGGCTCAAGTTTGAATTTAATTCAAACTTGAATTATTTTTCTTCCTCTAAAAATTGCCAAACCAATTTATTCAAATTCTGCATATTCTCAAGACTCCAGGGATATTTTCTTTTCTGAAATATTCCACCTCTAGCACCTCTTTCTTTTCTCCTAAATTCTGGTTGAAGAATTAAGGAAAAGAAAAGAGAGATGGAGGAGCCCAGCAGCCTGGGCCTCCCATCCTCCCGCGCCGGCCCAAGGCCAAGGCCCAGCCGCCCCCACCAATCCTTCCTAACCCTAGCTAACCCTGCCAGATCCCCATCTCTTCCCCTCGTCCATACCCCGCCGCCAGGAGCCATCTCTCCCTCGTTCCCCCGCATCTCTCGCTCGATCCCCCTCCTCTCGCCCTCTCCCTCGAGCTCCAACGGGGACCGCATCGCCAGGCCGCCGCCCGCTCCTCCCTCGACCCCGCCAGAAGCGAGCGCTGCCGAGCAGCTCCTTCGCCTCCGCTTCGTCGCCGTCCTCCATGGCGTCGCCTCCCCAAGCTCCGCCCCGCCGGATCCACGTCGTCGCCCCCGTCTCGAGCCCCACCGACGTCCGGCCTCCTCGACCTCGACCTCGACCTCCTCTGCTTCCCTCGTCCTCGCTCGATCTCGAGTAGGGGAGCAGGCACGTCATCGCTCCCTCTGCCATGGAGCTCGCGTCCCCTCGCGTCGCGCCGCCGGTCTCCTCTTCGAGCACGAGCTCCACCTCCCCTGGTGCACGTCAAGGCCGATGCCGACCGCATCGTCCAACGCCAAGTCCCGGCCTCCTCTGCTTTGTGGCGACCACCACCATGGCCGCGGCTACCATCAACCAACCGCGCGGCTCGCCCCCTGTCTCGGTCGTGCCAAGTTCCCTGCTCCGCCTCCACACGCCGCCCGCACACGCTACCAACAGCCAGCAGCTCGAGCTGCCTCCATGCATCTCCGGTGACCTCCCGAGGCAGGGCCTTGACGAGTCCCTCGATGCCCTCCAGATGTGTCAATGCCTTTGTTTGAACCATGTACAACTACACGGTGATGCGCCAAGTATCCCCTCGGATCGTCAAGTTCGACTACATGGAACCGCCAAGTACCACTATGATTGCCGCGTACATCTACGGACGCAAAAACCGGAACAACAAGTACCCCGACGTCACATGCACCACTACCGTCGCCGAGATCGCGAGAACCTCTACCCTCGACGTTAGAGCGTGCGAGAACGACTACTTCCACTACTACCGTCGCGGAACAACTACTTCCTCTACTTCCCTCGACGACCCGTGAACGACTACTTCCTCTCCGAACCGGTCCGCTTTGAAAACGCACGCTTCGAAGGTATAACCCCGAGACGCCGTCCGTGGACCGAATGCATGTGTTGTATGAGATGCACCCTATGTTTGCACCGTGCCCGTTTGCTTCATGCACGTTCCTCCTCGTTTTCCATGCCACTAACCCGTGGGAACCCGGTAACCGGGATCACCCCACCATCTTGCATGACTCGCTCACGTCACGCCTCCTTTTGCACTGGTATCTCTGTGAGCTACCGGAACCGATATGTTGCCATGACATCATTTTTGGATATGTTGCCGTGGCACCATTTCTGTTTCGCCGCCGTGGCACCCTTTTCATTCCGCCATGGCGACTAATGCTCCTTAACATGCTCATGTCAACATTTTCATAAAATTGCATAAAACTGGTATATGTCATCCGCATCATGATAACAACATTTAAAATGTTTAAACTTGTTGTTGCATTAAATTGTTAAATGCATATGGGGATTTACCGGATTTGTTGTTTTTATATCCGGCCCCATTTAAATTGTTTAGACGGTATAGTTTATATTATGTTTCACCCCTTGCCATGTTTAACCACACTTAATATTGTTGTGTTCCTTAACGAGAGAGAACTAAATAATTGATGTGGTGTTCCGTCAATATGCAACTCGTTGCATATTGAGGTCCACTTAAATTGTAGTGTTGTTTGCTTCATTTTGCCATGCCATGCCTCATTAAACCGGACATGCATCATACTTGTTTGTGCATCATGACTTGTTTATGCTTGTGTGTTTACTATGTTGTTTGTTTCTTTTCGGGTTGCTTCTCTCGTTAGCTTCGGTTTCGTTCCGGAGTTGTGAGGATTTGTTCGTCTACGACCGTTTGTCTTCTTCTTGGATCCGTTCTTCTTCCTTGCGGGATCTCAGGCAAGATGATCATACCCTCGAAATCACTACTATCTTTGCTATGCTAGTTTGCTCGCTCTTGCTATGCCAATGCTACGATGCCTACCACTTGCTTGTCAGCCACCCAAATTGCCATGTTCAACCTCTAACCCACCATGTCCTAGCAAACCGTTGATTGGCTATGTTACCGCTTTGCTCAGCCCCTCTTATAGCGTTGTTAGTTGCAGGTGAAGATCGAAGTTTGTTCCTTGTTGGAACATGGAGATGTTGTTCCTTGTTGGAACATGTTTACTTGTTGGGATATCACAATATATCTTACTTAATTAATGCATCTATATACTTGGTAAAGGGTGGAAGGCTCGGCCTTATGCCTGGTGTTTTGTTCCACTCTTGCCGCCCTAGTTTCCGTCATATCGGTGTTATGTTCCCGGATTTTGCGTTCCTTACACGGTTGGGCTATAATGGGAACCCCTTGACAGTTCGCCTTAAGTAAAGCTTCTCCAGCAATGCCCAACATTGGTTTTACCATTTGCCACCTAGCCTTTTCTTTCCCTTGGGTTCTGCAGACTCAAGGGTCATCATTATTTTAACCCCCCCCGGGCCAGTGCTCCTCTGAGTGTTGGTCCACCTGTCAGCTACCGGTGGCTACCAGGGGCAACTCTGGGCTGGCCTACCCGTACCTAGGACAATCTGAGTGTGCCCTGAGAAAGAGATATGTGCAGCTCCTATCGGGATTTGTCGGCACATTCGGGCGGTGTTGCTGGTTTAGTTTTACCCTGTCGAAATGTCTTGTTGTACCGGGATACCGAGTCTGATCGGAATGTCTCGGGTGGAGGTCTATTCCTTCGTTGACCGTGAGAGCTTGTCATGGGCTAAGTTGGGACTCCCCTGCAGGGATTGAACTTTCGAAAGCCGTGCCCGCGGTTATGGGCAGATGGGAATTTGTTAACGTCCGGTTGTAGAAAACCCGAAGTTGACCTTATTTAAAATACATCAACCGCGTGTGTAACCGTGATGGTCTCTTCTCGGCGGAGTCCGGGAAGTGAACACGGTGTTGGAGTTATGCTTGACGTAGGTTGCTATAGGATCACTTCTTGATCATACTTGTATCGACCGTGCTTGCCCTCTCTTCTCGCTCTCTTTTGCGATTGTAGCCACCACATATGCTAGTCGCTTGCTACAGCTCCACATATATTTGCCTTATCCATTCCTATGAGCTTAAATAGTTTTGATCGCGAGGGTGCGAGATTGCTGAGTCCCTGTGGCTCACAGATACTATAACTCCAGATGCAGGTCCAGGTGATTTCGCTCCAGGTGACGAGTACGAGCTCAAGTGGGAGTTCGACGAGGACTCTCAGCGTTATTATGTTTCCTTTCCCGATGATCAGTAGTGGTTCCTGGTTGGGGTTATCGATTCAGGACCTTGTCGCATGTTGGGTTCTTTTCTATTTTTGGCGCCGTAGTCGGGCCATGAGTGTTTGTTTGATGGATGTTATTTATGCACTCTGATGTGACGTGGCGAGTGTAAGCCAACTATGCTATCTCCCCCTTTTATTATATTTTACATGGGATGTTGTAATGATTGCCTGACTTGCGACATTGCTTTCAATGCGGTTATGTCTCTAAGTCGTGCCTCGACACGTGGGAGCTATAGCCGCATCGAGGGCGTTACACGCAGAACAGAGGAAACGACCTTGTGTTCGACCGGCCACGTTCGAAACGGGATCCTGTTGATCGGGAGGGGTCTGGCGTACCGCAAAACGGAGGAAACGGACCTCCTATGGTCGAAACGGGGGTCCTGTTGATCGGGAGGGGTGTGGCGTACCGCAAAACGGAGGAAACGGACTTGTGTTGGAGCGCTACGGTCGAAACGGGGGTCCTGTTCATCGGCAGGGGTGTGGCGTACCGCAAAACGGGACTCCATGGGATACTGTTCATCTCCACCTTCGACCCCCTCCAGCCTCCATGAGCTACTTTTCATCCACCGTTGACCTCCTCCAGCCTCCACCTGCGACTGTTCATCCACGGGCTCCAGTTCATCCAGCCTCCACCGCGCGCTACTCCACCAGCTACTGTTCAACCACCCCTCTCCACGGGCTCCTGTTCAACCACCCCTCCACGGGCTACTATTCATCCTGCCATCCACCGTCTACTGTTCATCCTGCCCTCCACGGGGTGGTCCCGTTCATCCAGCCCTCCACGGGGTCCTGTTCATCCAGCCCCAACCGTCTCAATCGATCGGGGTCTTGTTCATCCAGAGGCAACACCACGGGGTCCTGTTCATCCACCCCCACCGGGAACTGTTCATCCACCCCCCCCCCCCGCGCAACACTCACTGTTCATCCGGAGGCAGCATCGATCGGCTTCAGTTAGCAGTAGTAGCGAAGGAATTGCTCGATCGGGTTCAGTTAACAGCCATCGATTGATCGCTTGGGTTCAGTAACGTGTAGCCTGCAGTGCAATCGCTCGGGTTCAGTTAGAGCCCAACGCCTCGCTCGGGTTCAGTTAGAGCCAACGCCTCGCACACACGCACGTACGTGTACGAGAGAAACGCGCATCGCTCGGCCCCCGACCTCCCACCGTAACCGGGAACTCCCCGAAATTTTCCTTCCCCTCACTTCTACCATGGTTTTTTCCGTCATGGACGGCCCAAAGAATGTCATGTAGTTGCGTCTCCGGCCTGCCCAGGACGAAAAGCCCATTTTCTGTCATGATTTTTTGTCATAGAAGTAGGAGCCCACCACATCTATGATGATACCGGATTTTGTCACAATTATTGTCATAGAAGTGTCATATGTACGACAGAAAAAAATTCGTTCGGCCCAAAATGTCACGGATGTGTTTTTTTTTTTTGTAGTGGGAGCGGCTGCCGTGGTCTCAAATCCGTCGAAGATCAAGTCTCCACGGATATCCGTGACGTAGTTCATGCTTTCCAATCTGACCTGGTGGCCAGGGGCATAGCTTTCGATCTGCTCCAAATGGCCAAGCAAGTTGGCCCGCAGTGCGAAGCTGTCGAACACGAAGATCTGTCCAGGGAGGAAGACTTCCCCTTGGACAACATCGTTGTGGATGATTGAAGGAGCCATCAAACCTTTTGACGACAACACAGTGGAACTCTCAATGAAAGCACCAATGTCGGTGTCAAAACCGGTGGATCTCGGGTAGGGGGTCCCGAACTATGCGTCTAAGGTTGATGTAACAGGAGATAGGGGACCCAGTGTTTACCCAGGTTCAGGCCCTCTCTATGGAGGTAATACCCTACTTCCTGCTTGATTGATCTTGATGAATATGAGTATTACAAGAGTTGATCTACCATGAGATCGTAATGGCTAAACCCTAAAAGTCTAGCCTGTCTGACTATGATTATGAGGATATATCTACGGACCTAGCCCTCCTATTTATATAGACACAGGAGGGATCTAGGGTTACATAAGGTCGGTTATAGAGAAAGGAATTGTCGGTGTACAAAAATAGAGGCGCATCTTTGTACCCCTTTTCCTGTGCACGGGCAGTTAGAGCCGCGCCCGCGGCCACACCAAGCAGAACGAGGGAGGTGAGCCAAGGTAAGATCGAAGCCCAAGACAATCAAAGCAACGCCAAGGGCAAGACCACAAAGAGCAGAGGGACGAAGCAGGTTCCCCCAGCAAGACCCTTGCTGGGTGGCCTCAACGGCCCCGGCAAGACTCTCGCCGGGTGGCCTCAACGGCCCCGGCAAGACTCTCGCCGGGGCAGCTCCCCCACACCAACAGAGCGATCCACCCTTGAGCCCACGGCCCCCAGTGTCATCATCAGCGTGGGGCCAGGGCTCGGGAAGGCACCCCTATGGTCGCATGCGGCTCTTTGTGAAGACATATTCAAGATCATATTAGAAGACGACGATTCACAGCAAGATCCTCGCCAAGGAAGGCCAACAGACCCCCGGCAAGATCCTTGCCGGGGACGACAAAACACCACGGCAAGACCCTTGCCGGGCCACCCGGCAAGGCCGTCGCCAAAGATGCCGGCAAGGCCACCGCCAAGCCCACGCCAACCAGGCTCCCACCGCCGTTCACATGTAGCTGCTAGCCCAACCAATTGGGCGGGCACCTGCGTGGCAACATGCAGCTCCCAGGCCAACCCATCAAGCGCATGTGTGGCGGCATGCAGATCTTTGTAAAGGCTCCACCACCACGCCAACTCAGCTGCCTGCCTGCCTACATGGCACCGCACGAATCCCTGGCCGAGGCGCGTGTCGAAGCAAGGAGGAGCGGCGACGGACGGGACGGGCCTCGCCCCCGTCCCTGATAAAGCAAGAGGACACCTAAGCGGTGCATTAAATGCACCTTGTCATGTAATACGAGGGATAACCTCGTGCCACTATAGACCTTTCCACCTCCTGTGTGCCACTATGGCAACCCCTTTTTCCTATAAAAGGAGGCCCGAGGCGACAAGGAGAGGGATTCAGCTCTTTCGAACCATACGCTGACCACAGCTAGTTCGAGAGCTCAAGAACTCTCAGAAATACACCCACCAAAGAAGGACTAGGGTTTTACGCATCCTTGCGGCCCGAACATGGGTTAACGATCCTTGTGTTGTCTACTAGCCTTGCTCTTCTCGCAACCCTGCGCCCCGGCAACCGTAGTAGGGATACTCGTGATCCCACAGGTGTCGTTCCACACCGACATCCTAGCCGCGCTAGGTAGGGGGCGCAATTGTGACAATCTGGTCTAGTAGTTAGCCTAGCAGTTCTTCATCGCCATAGCCCCTAAGAAGAGGACATCCACGGCGGTCGCGTTGGGAGCCGAACGACCCGTGCCGGTGCGGACGAGCAGCGGACCAGTCACAGACAGGACCCGGGCCGTGGCCCGCGGGCATCAGCATCGCCCAGGCAGTCGGAGCCTGGAGAGCGGCGTTGTTTGCGCGCTAGACGACCGGCTACACGTCGCCGAATCCAAGGACGGAGCTGGGCCCCCTGCAGGTGGCGCGGGACCCTCCAGGGGCGTCGCTATGCCGACCCCGGGTGGCGCAGCGACCTCCGGGACGCCTACACCGGCGACCACCGCGCGTTCTTCCCATGGTGTGCATGCCGAGCAGCGTCACCACGATGGTGACCCTAGGCATCACCGTGGGAAGAGCCTTGTGCGTCATCGACAAAATGAGGGGTGTCAGCACGCTCACCGAAGCGCTGGCGAAAATGGCGCGCAGCCGCTGGGTCGTGACGGAGCTCCTTCTAACATAGTTAGAAGTCGAAGCACGCCGCGATCCACGCAGCTGTCGCCGCCGCCCATGCCAGTGGAAGCTTTGGCACGTGCACAGCTTCTCCTCGACTTCCCTCCTGCTACGGAAAAGCTTGATGAGTGGAGGGCCACCATCCGAAGCCTCATCGCCGTCGCATACAAAGACGATCCTCGACCGACGGGGCCCTCGGGCCGGCGCTCCACCGAGCCACCACATGCTGGCACTGGGAGGAACCGGGGGAGCTGCGGCCACGGTGCACTCTCCTCCTCCTCGCCAGCCGCCGTGGGCGTCGGCCCATCGCGAAGACGCTTGTGATAACATCTCCATAGCGTCGTCCGACCCTCGGACCCTCCACGACCGGCGCCAGGTCCTTCGGGAGCGAGCTCACAAAGACGCTCGAACCACCGTCGAGCGCCGGCGCGAAACGCGCCGCCAGTCGGACAAGCGGGCGGGGCCCGCTATGGACCACCCGACACCGGGGGGCCCCGGCGGCCTATCTTACGAGGTGGGCTGCCTGGCTTTTACCCGTGAGCTAAGGTAGTTCCAGTGGCCGTCCCACCGCACGTTCAAGCCTGACATCAGCGAGAAGTACACCGGCAAGACCCATCCGTCCGAGTTCCTCAGCATCTACACCATCGCGATGCAGGTCACTGGGGCTCGCGACAACACGGTGCTTGCCAACTATTTCCCGCTGGCGCTCAAGCCCAATGTGATGTCTTGGTTGATGCACTTGCCGGTGGATTCCATTTCTTCCTGGTCAGATCTGTGCCATGAGTTCGTTGGCGCCTTCACAGGAGGCCACCAAGCTCATGGCCAGGCCAGTGATCTGCATATCATTCCCCAGAAGGAAGGGGAGACCCTGCGCAAGTACAACCAGAGATTCAGCCGGGTGCAGTACAACATCCCCAACGTTCATCCCGCCGCTGTGATTAGCATGTTCCACCAGAACATACGCAATCACAAGATGCGCGAGGAGCTGGCGATGACCAAGGTTAAGGATGTGGTCGAGCTCTACATTTTGGCCGATAGGTGCGCCCGGGCTGAAGAGGGAAAGAAGTACCTCGATGAAGACGCCGGCGCGGAAACCGACTCTACTGATGAAGACGCCGCCACTCCGAGGAAGAAGAGACGGCGTCGCAACAGGAAACGCAAAGGCAAGGTTGTGCTTTCCGTTGAGGGATCTGACGATACCGGTGCCAGCAAGAAGGTCAAGGCAGATGCCCCTGACAAGGAGATTGCCGGGTCCGCTGCCTGCCAGGCCCTGGCGGCTACCGACAAGCCAGAAAGCTCCGACAAGCAATACTGTAAGATCCATCGCACCAAGGGCCATGACCTCCAGAACTGCCGACAAGTCGAGCTGCTTGCTGAGAAGCAAAAGGCTGAGTATGAAAGGCAGGACAAGGAGAAGGACCAGGACGGTGCTGAGAGATCTGGAAAGAAGCGTGGCGGCCAAGGAGGTCACCCCGGCAAGGACAACCAGCAAGAGAGGCCCGCCCGGGGCCGTAACAAGAAACAAGAATACAACAATCACGACGAGGACGACGAGTCTAGTGAGCAAGGGTTCCAGAAGGCTACGGAGGCCATGTGCGTCGATGGTGGCGCCTCGCTGCATACCTCTCGCCGCCAGCTCAAGCAGTGGGTGCGAGAGATTATAGCAGCAGAGCCGTCGTTCGACGCTCAGAAGCCACTAAAGTGGTCCAGCACGCCCCTCATCTTTGACGCCGAGGACCACCCTGACCGCACTACCACGGTCGGGTGTTTTCCATTGTTGGTCTCACCAACAATACGCAACATCAGGGTGAACAAGATGTTGGTTAACGGCGGGGCCAGCCTGAACCTGATCTCGCCTGTCGTGATCAAAAGGTTGCAAATCCCTGATGGAGACCTCGAGGAAACGGGCACGTTTCAAGGGGTCAATCCGGGGAGGAGCCAGCCGAAGGGAAAGGTCACACTTCCTGTGACATTTGGAGGAGAGTTGAACTACAGGACGGAGAAGATCATCTTCGACGTGGCCGAGATCCCCTTGCCCTACAACGGGATACTCGGCCGCCCGACATTGGCCAAGTTCATGGCAGCGTCACACTATGCCTACAACATGCTAAAGATGGCCGGGCTGTTGACCATCATCTCCGTCCCCTTCGACAAGAAGGACGCGCTGATCTGCGCCGACCAGCTCTACCGGGAGGCAGTTGTAGCAGCTGCCGTCAAGGCACCTGCTCCTACCGCTGACGGCCCGGGAGGGAAAAAGGAGCCCGGCAAGACCTCTCGCACCCACTCCGGCAAGCGCACCTCCTTGGAGTGTTGTGCTACCGTTGAGGACGTGCCAGAGAGCTCTACCGACAAGAGCAAGAGATCCAGAGCCGAGCCGCCGCATACCAAGAAGGTGCCCGTCGAGGAGGATGGCATGGGAGGGGCCTTCATCATAGGCTCCACCCTCGATAGCAAATAGAAAGGCGCGCTCGTCACCTTCCTGCGGGCAAATTTCAACGTGTTTGCATGGCAAGCGTCTGACATCCCCGGTGTTCCCAGGGAGGTGATTGAGCACCACCTAGCTGTTTGTCCCCACGCGCGGCCCGTCAAGCAGAAGGTCAGAAAGCAGGCTCGGGAAAGGCAGGAGTTCATCACAGAGGAGATCAGGAAGTTGGAAGCGGGAGGTTTGGTGAGAGGGGTGCTCCACCCGACTTGGTTGGCCAATCCAGTAGTGGTGCACAAGGCGAATGGGAAGTGGAGGTTGTGTATTGATTACACAGATATTAATAAGGCTTGCCCTAAGGACCCCATCCTGTTGCCGCGCATCGACTAGATTGTTGACTCCACGGCCGGGTGTGATCTGTTATCATTCCTCGACGCCTACTCAGGCTACCACCAAATCTTCATGACAAGAGAGGATGAAGAGAAGATGGCACTCATCACCCCATGTGGTATGTATTGTTTTTTACGGATGCCTTTCGGGTTGAAGAGTGCCGGCTCAACGTTTGCAAGTGCGGTCCAAATTGGTTTTGAACCTTAGCTCCATAGAAATATGGAGGCCTACATGGATAACATAGTGGTCAAAACCAAAGATGGGCCCACTCTTGTGCAATATCTAGAAGAGACATTTGCTAACCTGCGCAAGATCAACCTCAAGTTGAACCCTGAGAAGTGTGTCTTCGGCGTTTAGTCCGGCAAGCTTCTCGGATTCTTTGTGTCGCAGCGTGGGATCGAGGCAAACCCAGACAAGATCATGGCTATTGAGTAGATCGAGGCGCCCAAGCAGATCAAGGATGTGCGTCGGCTCACCGGCTGCGTTGCCGCCATGAGCCGGCTCATCTCCAAGTCCACCGAGCGCGCCCTTCCCTTCTACAAAATCTTGAAGAAGGCTGGCCCAATAGAGTGGACACCAGAAGCCGAGTGTAACGCCCCGGACACATCCGCTGGTGGTCATTACTCCTGGTGGGATCTAGACTGGCCCCACAGATCAATACTAGTCTTTTCTACGCACTTTGTCCTCACTCCTGCGCACCCGGGAGCAACTTCCCAGTCGGTCACCCATCCTGACACTACTCCAAGCTGAGCACGCTTAACTTTGGAGTTCTGTCTGAATGGGCTCCCGGAAAAGAAGGAATTCCTTATTGATATGAGTAGTCTATCATCCCTAGTAAGCAAGGCCATCACATACACCCCCACTCAGAGGAACCGACGTCCTCGTCGGGCCACAGGAACGTTCCCTCTTGGCACAAACGTCTGTGCTTCCAGTCTGGTACATGTGACATGCCGGGTGCCACGACGGGTCACAAACGTCATGAACAACATGACCACGCACCTGTCCGCAACCATCCATGTAACCGCGAGGGTCGGCTCTGATACCAACTTGTAACGCCCCGGACACATCCGCCGGTGGTCATTACTCCTGGCGGGATCTAGACTGGCCCCACAGATCAATACTAGTCTTTTCTACACACTTTGTCCTCACTCATGCGCACCCGGGAGCAACTTCCCAATCGGTCACCCATCCTGACACTACTCCAAGCTGAGCACGCTTAACTTTGGAGTTCTGTCCGAATGGGCTCCCGGAAAAGAAGGAATTCCTTATTGATATGAGTAGTCTATCATCCCTAATAAGCCAGGCCATCACACCGAGGTAGCACTGCAGGATCTGAAGAAATACCCTTCCTCCACGCCGATACTGGTTGCGCCTAAACCACAAGAGTCGTTGCTGCTGTATCTGGCAGCGACGAATCAAGTGGTTAGCGTCCCACTGGTGGCGCGGTGGGGGTCGACAAGGAGGCGGCAGTGACGGCAGAACCAGAGGGTGGCAAGCCAAAGACTCCCCCGGCAGGGCCTGGTGCCGACAAGGCGCGGCCCCCGACAGAGTCTGGTGCCACCAAGGCAATGCCCGCACAGTCGAGTGAAGTGGTACCGAAGAAGAAGATGATGCAGCACCTGGTTTACTTTGTCAGCTCCCTCTTGCAGGGGGCCAGGTCGAGGTATTCCGGCGTGCAAAAATTGCTCTTCGGCCTCCTTATGGCCTCGAGGAAGCTGTGTCACTACTTCCAGGCCCACGAGATCACTGTCGTCACCCGCCTCCCGTTGCAACGGATACTGCACAACCCGAACACAACCGGAAGGATTGTGGAATGGGCCTTGGAGCTGTCAAGTTTCGGTTTAAAGTTCGAAAGTACCTCGAAAATTCAGATCAGAGTCTTGGCGGAATTCATCACAAAATGGACCTCGACGCCTGATGAAGAAATCCAGGAGACCACTCTCCCCGGCAAGGAAGCAGATCGCGACTGGATCATGTACTTTGATGGGGCTTTCTCGCTGCAAGGCGCTGGTGCTGGTGTGCTACTCGTCGCACCCACTGGAGAACACCTCAAGTACGTGATCCAGATGCACTTCCCTAGGGAGATGTCCACCAACAACACTGCCGAGTACGAGGGATTGCTTGCCGGTCTCAGGATCGCCGCCGACCTCGGGGTTAAGAAGCTCATCGTCAGGGGCGACTCGCAGCTCATTGTCACACAGGTCAACAAGGATTATCAGATCCCATTGATGGAAGCCTACGTAGATGAGGTGAGGAAGGTGGAGGAACGCTTTGACAGTATCCAAGCGGAGCACGTCCCGCGAGCGGAGAACGACATCGCCGATTACCTGTCAAAGTGTGCCGCATTCAAGCTACCTCTGGAACCAGGTACCTTTTTGCTACGGTTAACTCAACCATCTGTCGAACCATCAGCGGGGCAGAACAAGGGGAGGAAATCAGGTCCCAGCAAGTACTTTCCTACCGAGCCCCCTGGGGCCGTCGGCAAGGGTGCTGCCGTGGACACTGAGCCTGCCCAAGAGCGACTGACTCCGACAGGGCGTTAAGTCCTGGCCATAGAGACAGCCACTCTCATGGCGGAAGAAATGCCTTTGGTCCTTGCCATCGAGCCCCAGGCTCCGGCATGGGCGCAGCATACCGTCCACTTCCTCCAAACAGGGGAGCTTCCTGAGGAGCAGGAAGAGGCAGAAAAAGTAGCCCGTCGGTCCGCCCTGTACCAGTTCGTCGATGACGTCCAGTACCGGAGGAGGCCAAATGGTGTGAGACTCAAGTGCATCCCCGGGAGGAAGGACTGGAGCTATTGGCGAAGATACATGGAGGCATATGTGGCTTTGGCATATGGTCAAGGGCCCTTGCCAGGAAGGCGTTCCGGCAAGGTTTCTTCTAGCCCACCGCCCTCCAGGATGCGACGGCACTAGTAACCAAGTGTGAAGCGTGCCAGTTCCATTCAAAGAAGCTTCATCAGCCGACTCAAGCCCTTCAAACAATCCCTCTCTCCTAGCCATTCTCGGTCTGGGGGCTCGATATACTGGGCCTTTTCCCCGCGCTGTCGGGGGCTTTGAGTACTTGTACGTTTCAATCGACAAGTTCACAAAGTGGCCGGAAGTGGAAGCAGTGAGGAAGGTGACTGCTCAGTTAGCCGTCAAAGTTCTTCAAAGGACTGGTCTGCTGTTTTGGTGTGCCAAACAGAATCATCACTGACAACGGCACGCAGTTCACAAGCCACGCCTTCATGCAGTACATCCAAGACCTTGGCAGCAAGGTCTGTTTTGCTTCCGTGGCACATCCACGGAGCAACGGCCAAGCGGAGAGGGTGAATGCTGAAGTGTTGTGAGGCTTGAGAACGAAGACCTTTGACAAGCTGCACAAGAGTGGAAGGCGCTGGATTGATGAGTTGCCGGCGGTTCTTTGGTCGATCAGGACGACGCCAAATCGAGGCACCGACCAGACACCTATTGCCCTGGTATACGGGGCAAAAGCAGTTCTCCCCATGGAACTCATATACGGGTCACCTCGACTACTCGCTTATGATGAGCTTGAGCAAGAGCCATTGCGCAAAGATGATGTGACGCTCTTGAGGAAGATCGTCTTCGGGCGGCTGTGAGAGCGGCACACTACCAACAAGCCTTGCGCCGCTATCATAGCCACAAGGTTCATGCCTGAAGCCTTGAGGAAGGCGACCTTGTTCTTCGGTGTGTTCAGTCGGCCAAGAATTCCAACAAGTTGACGCCGAAGTGGGAAGGCCCTTATCAGGTAATGTGAGTCACCAGGCCTGGCGCAGTCCGCCTGGAGAATGAGGATGTCGTCCCAGTGAGAAACTCCTGGAACATCGAGCATCTTCGCAAGTTTTACCCATAAGGCGCGGCTTGCCGGGCCTCCCGGCAAGCCACCTTTTGTACAAGCTTTGCCGACAAGGCATGTGACCCTTTGTACAAAGCCAGGCGCAGACCCTGAGCGAAGATAAATGAAGCGCTGGTGCCCTAAGTTATGGCATGCATGCTAGGTCGAGTCTCTTCCTTGGTTAGGGTTGATAGTGCTTAGCGGCGACTAACCCTAGCCTAGAGGTCGAGTGCGCGTCTGTATGTTCCTTTTTTGTCCTCCTTTGGTTCGCAGGGCACATGAGCACTTCTGCTGAGCCACTCGGAAAGAAGGAAATGGACCGACGCCCCGACCCCAGCAAGCCAGAGTTGCCGGGGGCTGCAAGCACAAGGATCCAACCGCGGTGAGATAAGATCGCCAAGGGCTGTGGATCCAGATAAATCTTTTATCCTCTATCATGCATTTCGGAACCGGACTGGGCATGTGAAACCTCGTTTTTATCTCTAGGCTGCCATGCTCCCCTTTTTGCTATACCTAGGGATTATTTCCTGGGTCCGGATTAGGTCGTAGTCGCGGCGGCAAGGAGGTGGGACGAGGAGCCTAAAGCCCACTTCTTCCCTTCCTCCGCCAAGAGCACGAGAACGGTCAAGTGGAGTGGGGGGACGGCAAGCCCTATTGCCGGGCGAAAAACATTTATCTTAAAACAATAACAAGGATTTGCACCTTGTCACGGGATTTACCCGTGAATGGAAAACCCGGCAAGCATCCGTTTTTCATTAAAAACATCCCATACAGGTGCAGTTCGTGCGAGATGAAAAACACGAGCAAGGGGATTACAAGTTTTAAATTTAACAAAGGCCCGCATGCTTACAAACTAAAAAAGAGGTAAGATGCCCGTAATCCCTTTCTTGTCCCTCTCCTCAGGAGGCAGGTCAAGGAGGCAAAAGAGAGAAAGGAGCACCTAGGCGAGCTACGAGCAGCAGAAAGCACCAAGAGAACATCTCAGTGGGCACCCACGGGCGGGCCGGTGATGACGGTGCTGGCAAAGGAGCTAGAAGACGAGGCGGCAGGACCAGCAATACGCGATGAAGGCATCGGTGCCCGCGTACTCCGAGTTGACGGCCTTCCGCCCGCCCTCTTCCTCTTCCGCAGCCTCCCGACGCCAGCCGCCCAAGGAGACAGCCCCGGAAGGTTCAAGGAGCTGTCCCTGCACCCGGCCAGCTTTTGCCGGAGGAGCGGCCAGGTGCAGATGTTGCTGCTGCCGCACTCGCCCAGGCGCGGGGCATCCGACGCCTAGTCGGACTCATCCCCGCCGTCCGCCCCGCTATCATCCTCGTCGCTCTCGCTCGAGGACGAGCTTCCATCGTCAGAATTTCCATCAGAGGAGCTCTCCATGCAGCATTTCAGACGAGTTCCAAGATCTCCGAAGACCTTGACGGAGAGCAGGCCATCCTCCGTTAACTTGAAGTAGAGGACGATCCCCTCCGTCAGGCTATGGATGCGGGCGAACGTCTTCCATCCACGGCAGTTATACATGACTCGAGGAGCCGGGAAGTCGACGTCGACCCGCGTGCCCCCGTTCCCGCAGCCCCTCATGTGCAACCTGAGGGTCTGGGGCGGGGCACGCTCCATCACCAGAGTGAATGGAGTGGGGAGACAAAGACGACGACGCGGGGGCTGGCGGAGCCTGATGAAGAACTCGCAAGGCTGGTCTTCAACGTGGCCCTCCATCGGGAAGGGCATCATTGACAGGGGCGGGGCCGGCGCGCCGCCCCGTCCTCCTCTTCCCCGAGCGCTACGGCCTCGGCCTCGCCCATGGCCCCGCCCCCTCCCCCTTCCCCTCGCGGTCGGTTCCGCCACCACGGGTTCAGGAGGGGGAGGGCCGCGCTGTCGAGCGGCGACCCTCGCCGCCACCGTCGAAGGACCAGGATTCCCTTTCTCCATGGCAGGTGAGAGGAAGGAGCAGAAGCAGAGAGAGATGGAAGATGGAAGAATGCGGGGTGCCGTTTCCCCTTCCTCCTCTTTATAAAGGAACGAGGTTGAGGCTCGGCCGCCCCGCTCGGCCAATCGAGACATCAGAGGCGCGGGGAATCAGGACCGACCCGCCGCCCAACCAGTGGCTGCCCGGTTTCTCGCCTCCACCGTTTGCCACCACAAGGACGCGTGGCAGATGTGCAGAACTGAAGGGATGGGTGAGGCAACCTCTCCACTCCCCGTGATCGTGGGGAGTGGACGCCTTGAAGACCGCACCCCTACCCCGCTCAGTAAATGAGCCATGCCTCCACGCCTCCCTCTTTTTACAGGGAAGACGCGAGCCGCCTCTTTACTGCGACATGACGCATGCGTGTGGAAACCGTCCCACGCATGCCGCCCACGTCACGCACCCCCCACGCAGCACCACGCGTGTGGGTCGTGGGAGGTGGAGCGCGCGAAGAATCTTACCATGGTAAAAACCGCCCCACCTGCCCGCGCACCGTTTTGGGCCTGGCCCAACAACGTGTTGCGCTTATGTGTGGCCCAGGCCCGGGGGCTCCTGTTGGTGTACAAAAATAGGGCACATCTTTGTACCCCTTTTCCTGTGCACGGGCAGTCAGAGCCGTGCCCGCGGCCACGCCAAGCAGAACGAGGGAGGTGAGCCAAGGTAAGATCGAAGCCCAAGACAATCAAAGCAACGCCAAGGCCAAGACCACAAAGAGCAGAGGGATGAAGCAGGTTCCCCCGACAAGACCCTTGCTGGGTGGCCTCAGCGGCCCCGGCAAGACTCCCGCCAGGACAGCTCGCCCCGCACCAACAAAGCGAGCCACCCTTGAGCCCACGGCCCCCAGTGTCATCATCAGCGTGGGGCCAGGGCTCGGGAAGGCACCCCTATGGTGGCATGCCGCTCTTTGTGAAGACATATTCAAGATCAGATTAGAAGACGACGATTCACGGCAAGATCCTCGCCAAGGAAGGCCACTAGACCCCCGGCAAGATCCTTGCCGGGGACGAGGACACACCACGGCAAGACCCTTGTGGGGCCACCCGGCAAGGCCTCGCCAACACACCGGCAAGGCCACCGCCAAGCCCACGCCAACCAGGCTCCCGCCGCCGTTCACATGCAGCTGCCAGCCCAACCAGCTGGGCGGGCACCTGCGTGGCAACATGCAGCTCCCAGGCCAACCCATCAAGCGCCTGTGTGGCGGCATGCAGATCTTCGTGAAGGCTCCACCACCGCGCCAACTCAGCTGCCTGCCTGCCTACATTGCACCACACACATCCCTGGCCGAGGCGTATGTCGAAGCAAGGAGGAGCGGCGACGGGCGGGACGGGCCTCGCCCCTGTCCCCGATAAAGCAAGAGGACACCTAAGCGGTGCATTAAATGCACCTTGTCCTGTAATACGAGGGATAACCTTGTGCCACTGTAGACCTTTCCACCTTCTGTGTGCCACTGTGGCAACCCATTTTTTCCTATAAAAGGAGGCCCGAGGCGACAAGGAGAGGGATTCGGCTCTTTCAAACCATACGCTGACCACAGCTAGTTTGAGAGCTCAAGAACTCTCAGAAATACACCCACCAAAGCAGGACTAGGGTTTTACGCATCCTTGCGGCCCGAACCTGGGTAAACGATCCTTGTGCTGTCTACTAGCCCTGCTCTTCACGCAACCCTGCGCCTCGGCAACCGTAGTAGGGATCTTCGTGATCCCATAGGTGTCTTTCCACACCGACAGGAATCTTCATATTTGGTCGCCAAGGAGAGTCCCATCCGGACACGGTTAAAGTCTTCGGCCTTTGTATCTTCACAACCCATCAGTCCGGCCTATATCCAATAGGTCGGGCGCCCGAGGACCCCTTAGTCCAGGACTCCCTCAACGACTGCATGAACGTTGCACCTTCTCACCTTCCCCGGCGGAGAGGATCCGGTTGGATCTGTGACTAGCGGTGAGCAGAGAAAGAGAGAGAGAGTGTGGCCACCGCTGTTGTGTTGGGATCTGGAGAGGACGAGACAGTGTGAAGAGAGCAACACTAGGAAGCAAGCGTGGAGGCTCCTGCCTATATAGTGGAGTACTAGTTTTCTATTGTCTACCGGAGCCGGCTTGACCTTGTCAATGACTGTCAAGAAGTCTCCATGCATGTGCCCCGGAGCCGCAGTTGTCCTCATTTTGATCTGAAGCACCAGATTATAACATATAACATGAAAAAATGCCACATGACAAGAAACCATAACCTCACTACCCAAAGGAGACAACATGTGTGTGCAAATGCAATATGACCCGCGTTCAATTCGGAGAGCGGCGTGCCAGACCGACCGACCGTCTAGGGTGTGACGTGAATGCGACGGGCGTGCTGTATATTGTACTCCGTAAATGTGTACTGTCGTTTTCTTGAGGCTTTGCTCCATGGCGCAATCCATGGATACAAAATTAGTATATTGTACTATTTAAAAGTCGAGTGCGGGGCTTTTACCGCGCGGTAGGCGGGGCAGTTCCGCCTAGTCGGTTGGACAGAGACGCGAGAAGATGAGGGAGTAGGCTGCTGCAAACGTAGGGCTGTGTGATTTGACAGTGAGTTACTGCTGGACAGTTGGGGCCCCGTGATTTGACTTGCCATTTTATCATTTTAACTGTGACGCTACGACCGGCGCGACTCTCCCGATTCCTGACCACCTCCATGGTATACGGGTGCCTCTCCCAATGCTCCACCATGTAGAGGCTGGCTCTTGCATGAGAGCCCACTCCTCCACTTTTTCCTTGCCTCTTTCCTCCACATATGCAAAAATGCCATGTAAGCGGGCTTATAGCCCACTATTGTACTTGCTCATACAGGTGCTAAGCCTTCCACATAGGCATAAAGTCTGATGTGGCAAGTTAATTACTCCCTCCGTCTAGGTGTGCAAGTCATCTTACGAATACCAAATAATCCCAAAACACTTAGGCTGATCTTATGGGAGTATCATAGGTAGTATCTGCGCTCCAACTAAGTAATTTTGATGAGGTGGCATAGAATTAAATGAAGAAAGAGAGGCTTGAGTATCATATCATGATACTATATCATACTTAATGATGTGCTATCTTGTGTCATGCATGGCAATAAATGTAGTCCTATATGATACCAACATATGATACCATGCATTAAAGATGTAGTATCATACACTAGTATCATATGCTTGATACTAGTATATGATACTCTCCATTATAGTGTGCATACATCGTTTCTTGTTTCTTGACATATCAACCAATAAGAGATGTGAGGTGTGCATGCTTTTAATGACTTGAGACTACCATTTCATTGGAAGAGGTCACTCCTTGGCAAATGCAATAAATACTACGAATGAAGAGATAGTGAGAAGTAAAAAATACTCTTATAGACAACCTTATAGCTAACCTTGTTGTATAAGTGATGACTATGCATGACATGCCAACATCAGATAGCCTAACGCACCGTGTTAAATGTCCAAGGGCCCGACCGCGCGAGCGAGGCGGCGGTCATGGTAGCCGCGACCATGATACGGGCTGCTGGCAGCCCTTGGATCTGAGATCGAACGGTCGCATGCTAAGTTGCTGAAAATTTGCAGAATAACTCTCCAGGATAGGATATTCACCCATAGGTCTAGAATCACACCATGCAACCATTCGATCTCAGATCTAAGGGCTCTCGGAAGCCCGTATCATGGGAGAATGGAGAGCTTCATATCAGCTGTAATTCTCCTAACGCTTGACATGACATCAAAAGCAATTTAATTGGGCGTCGAGTAGACATGACATCTAATTGGGCCCCCATAGTACTGTGCATGAATCCATTTATCCACTAGGCAAGGCACTACCCTGCCGTTTGCATGCCCCACTCAGCAATTTTACAAAAACCGCTGGCAGTTTTCGCTCGTACTCGTCCTCGGACGTCCTTTAACATTACGGCAGTTTGCTCCTAGTCGTCTCATCCTTTCACATTACGGCAGTTCCATTAATCCTAACCCTCCTCCCAATCCATGGCGTCCCAAATCTCCATGATTGGCGGTGAGTGCAAGGTTAGAACCATCACCGGCGATGAGTTTGACATCATCTACACCCGTTCTTCTACAACGGTGAAAGGATGCCTTGCTCACTTCAGACGCATGTTCAAAAACTCAAAGGATGAGTGGGTCGTTGGGCTAGATGTTGAGTACACCACAGTCCTGCGAAGCGAGAAGACTCTAAAGGAGGCAAAGAAGAAGAAGCCCGACGTGATCCAGGTTTGTGTGCATGACTTATGTCGACGTTGAGTAACAGGATTTTAAGAACTTCCTCAAGGACAGCTGAGTCAAATTCATTATTGTAGACTTTAGGAATGACAGGGAAAGTCCTGGATCGGGTAGGCCTCGTTGTAGCCAACCCCTTCGACCTCCAGAAGAAAGGGTTGGTGCCCTCCCGTCATCACCCTTCAATGATGACACTAGCAGGAGCCATGGTTCATCCTTCGTACGGTACACTGAAGAAACCTCCGCCCACATTTCATCATGCATGGGAGTGGAATGTACTAGATATAGACCACATCCACTACGTTGCAATGGATGGCTACCTTTGTTTCAATATCTACAAGGGTTGGATGAAGAGCAAGAGCCAAGTGTGTGGTTCAAGCAAAGAAGTATCGGCCAAGAGGAAGAGGGACAAGGACGAAGTCGAGGACGTGGACGAGGACTCCGAGTAAGGTGGTAGTGTCGTTGCTCATGGTGGTTCTAATGCAGTGTCTACCGGATTAGTTGCTTAGTTTAATTTCTGGTGTGCTTAGTTTTATATGAGGGGTGTGTTGTGCTGAGCCCCCAGCAGAACTATGTTATGTTTCTTCTCGTTACTTTAACTCTTCAGTACGTACATACTAGTATTTCTTACAGTTCATCTTTTAATTGGTATAGTACTACGAGTACCACTCATTTCTTCACATTATATACGTACAATATATATGGCCAACATCATATAGCCAGCAGTTTAGTTGTCAAAGAATTCCAGGGGGCTTAGTTTTGTCAAAGAATTTTAGGGTGCTTAGTTTTATTTGACGGGTGTGTTGTGCTAGACACCATTACTGTGACTCAAATCTCTTTTGCCATGTTATAATGACATAAATACTGATGGACCAACATGCCAGCTCTCCCTCTATCTCACTACAATAAAATAAAGTGTGGGGCCTACTTGATCCCATCAGCGTTCTTATTTTCCTGTGAAATTGTTCGCTTGGTTACTCCTGACAAGCGGGGACACACTTATCATTGTGAGAATCGGCTTACTTTTGTCATGTAACATGGTCAATAGGTTTGACGTGAAAATCACAATGTCTAATTGTATTTTTGAGCAAACATCTAACTTAACGATGGCATTTTTGAGATATCCAATTGCATTTTTGAGCAGGCATCTCACGGATCGATGGCATTTTTGAGTAGTTGTAACTTCTAATGGCAAAACTAAGTCGTGATACACAAACTAGTGGCATAAATAATAAGAACCCAAGAATTAAATAGGTATGCTAATTTCTTTAATATAATTTAGCACCCCATTTAAGCACATACTAGCTTTTTAAATAGTACTATATGCATAATTTGGCGATGAGCGCTCTCTATATGTACCACCTATTTTTATTTAATTTCATCTTGTTCGTTTTGCTCCATGGCGCAATCCATTGATCCAACTACTGTACAAAAGTATACATTTTTTAAAAGGCTGGAGGGCGGGGCGGTCTAGCTAGGTCGATTTCAAGAGAGGCGAGGGCCTTCGTGATTTGATAGCTCATTACTGCTGGAAGGCGGGGCCTTGTGATTTGACTGCTCGTATAAATGTGTCGACGACCTGAGGAGGAGCAAAGAACCATGCGCTATACTCATGTTTTCCACTGGAGTACGACGGAGGAGCACGAAACACGGCAGCCCAGTGCCATATCTCTACTATCTACTCTTATTATATATCACTAGCAAGAGGCATTGTTCTATTGGCGATAAAGAATGATCTAATTTGCTAGTCATCTCATTTTTAGCATTGTTCAATTCATTCCTTGCAGAGAACGTGACACGTGCGGCGAAACACCCAAAGCAAAAGAAGAAACACAGGAGCAAAAGAAGAAGGAATATTATCACCCCAAAAAAAGGAAGACGCATACACAAGTCTGGGGTGCTGCTCTCACTACATGAAGGGTTGTTGGCCTCGGAGTCGTAACTGCTTCTTCATCGCCTCCACGACCTCCATATCCTTGTGCGTCTGTGCGTTCCATATTCTTCATTGTGTCCATGACGTGGGATTTCTCGACGCGAGCCTTCATCATTTGTTCCACGGCCACATTACGTACCTTGACAGCAGTCGGGTGCTCGATGCGGAGCTTTGCCAACTCCTCCTTCTGTTCCATGACGAGGGCCTATAGAATCTTCATCGAGGAACTACTATTCTCATGCAGCTTCTTCCAGCCGGCGCTCTCCTCCTTCGGCAGGTCGAGCTCGTGGCAGAGCTTCGCCTTGTCCTCCTGAAGTTGCAAGATTTCTCCGGTCGCCTTCTTCTCCGAGGCAATGCTCTTCTTCAGCAGCATCACCAAGCCAGCGGTCAACTCCCCCTTCTCATTGAGCTCAGTGGGCATGTCATTGAGGCTCTCCTTTAGCAGCTCCACCAAGCCGTGGATGAACTCCTTCTGCTTATTGAGGTGCTTATTGAGCTGATCGGGCATGTCATCGAGGGATAACGACTCCAGCGCCGCCAGCTCGGCATGTTCGCCTCTGCGGCTAGGGCATTCCTGGGAGCCATCGCCTGCCCGTGAGAGATCTTTCGAGGTCTCTGCGTGGCAGCGAGCCCTCTCTTTTTTTCCGCAGCCTTGGTTGCCGCTCCCTTGTTACGAGTAGTTCTCGACCTAGAGCTCTGCACATCGGCCATGACAAGGACGGACAAAGAAGGAGGACTTGTGAGGAGGAAGGTAGAGTAATTTTTGGTTAGGTAGTTCCCCATTTTATAACCTAAGTACTAGCACTAGTACTAAAACCTGCATAGTGGGAACACGTTCAGGTCTGGTACGTACTGGTAGGTGTGAGCAGGCTTGCACTTAATTGTAGCACTAGTACTTTGGAATGTGATGGGAACAAGGTAAAGATTAATTTATGGTTTTGGTTTCGAGGCCCGAAACGGCTCTCGATGAGTTTAGTGGAACATAAATTTCAAGTACTCCCCATGAGTTTAGTAGAACATAAATTGTTTAACATAAAAAATAGAATATTTGAAGTTTGTAATGATAGATTTTTTGTAATGTATGCCTCTTATTAAGGTGGTCAAATTAACGACCTAGGTACATGTGCAAGACTTGTAAATTGAGAAAGAGGGAGTACTATACTGCTCAAATGCGGTCACACAAGTCAGTGATGTAACTGGTCGTACATGTTAGACCAAGCCGATCCGTGTCCCTTCGGTGAGACGCGGGTCCGATTGACCGTCTGTTGGTGCGACTGACTGTAAAGTACTTACGCGATGGAGACTTCTGGTTGTGGCTTTGGTTGATTGTCACGACCAAGCATTCTAAAACTAGTGATAAATCAATTACCATCTTTTTCCAAATGACCAAGTATTTTTTACAGGAAAACAATACATATAGATGGAGTGATTGTCAAGGTTGCAAACCGACATAGCGTTGCAAGTTCACTGCAGCAGCAACCGACTAGGTCACTTCATTGCTGGCGGGGAAGGAGGGCAGCTCACCACGCCTACGATGCATGCCCAGTGGTGATATGTCCATTTTTCATCATGCTTTTATATCAATATTTATTGCATTATGGGCTGTTATTACACATAATGTCACAATTCTTATGCCTATTCTCTCTTATTTTACAAGGTTTACATGAAGAGGGAGAATGCCGGCAGCTGGAATTCTAGGCTGGAAAAGGAGCAAATATTAGAGACCTATTCTGCACAACTCCAAAAGTCCTGAAACTTCACGGGAGCACGTTTTGGAATATATAAAAAATACTGGCGAAAGAATTAACCACAGGGGCCCACACCCTAGCCACGAGGGTGGGGGCGCTCCCTACCCCCATGGGCGCGCCCCCTGTCTCATGGGCCCCCTGGCAGGCCTCCGGTGCCCATCTTCTGCTATATGAAGTCTTTCGTCCAAGAAAAAGTCATAAGCATGCTCACGGGACGAAACTCCACCGCCACGAGGCGGAAACAATCTAGAGCTCCGGCGGAGCTGTTCTGCCGGGGAAACATCCCTCCGGGAGGGGGAAATCATCACCATTGATCCTCTCAACGGGAGGGGGTCAATCTCCATCAACATATTCACCAGCACCATCTCATATAAAACCCTAGTTCATCTCTTGTATCCAATCTTTGTCCCAAAACCTCATATTGGTACCTGTGGGTTCCTAGTAGTGTTGATTACTCCTTGTAGTTGATGCTAGTTGGTTTACTTGGTGGAAGATCATATGTTCAGATCCTTTATGCATATTAATACCCCTTTGATTATGAACATGAATATGATTTGTGAGTAGTTACGTTTGTTCCTGAGGACATGGGAGAAGTCTTGCTATAAGTAGTCATGTGAATTTGGTATTCGTTCGATATTTTGATGAGATGTATGTTGTATCTCCTCTAGTGGTGTCATGTGAACATCGACTACATGACACTTCACCATTGTTTGGGCCTAGGGGAAGGCATTGGGAAGTGATAAGTAGATGATGGGTTGCTAGTTTGACAGAAGCTTAAACCCTAGTTTATGAGTTGCTTCGTAAGGGGCTGATTTGGCTCCATACATATCATGCTATGTTTAGGTTTACCTTAATACTTTTTTTGTGGTTGTGGATGCTTGCAAGAGGGTTTAATCATAAGTCGGATGGTTGTCCAAGGAAGGGCAGTACCCAAGCACCGGTCCACCCACATATCAAATTATCAAATTACCGAACGCAAATCACATGAACGTGATGAAAACTAGCTTGACGATAATTCCCATGTGTGCTCGGGAGCGTTATCCTTTATATAAGAGTTTGTCCAGGCTTGTCCTTTGATACAAAAAGGATTGGGCCATCTTGCTGCACCTTATTTACTTTTGTTACTTGTTACCCGTTACAAATTACCTTATCACAAAACTATCGGTTACCGATAATTTCATTGCTTGCACAGAATACCTTATTGAAAACTGCTTATCATTTCCTTCTGCTCCTCGTTGGGTTCAACACTCTTACTTATCGAAAGGACTACGTTAGATCCCCATACTTGTGGGTCAAAAAGATTCTTTCCTGGCGCCGTTGCCGGGGAGTGAAGCGCCTTTGGTAGGTGGAATCTTGTAAGGAAAAATTTATATAGTGTGCTGAAATTTACTGTCACTTGTTACCATGGAACATAATCCTTTGAGGGCCTTGTTCGGGGTATCTTCACCCCAACCAGTAGAGCAAAGAGTTGATCCTCAACCTACTGAACCTACTGAAAATGTTTACTTTGAAATTCCTTCGGGTATGATAGAGAAACTGCTAGCTAATCCTTTCACAAGTGATGGAACATTACATCCGGATTTGCACCTAATCTATGTGGATGAAGTTTGTGGATTATTTAAGCTTGCGGGTATGCCCTAGGATGTTATCATGAAGAAGGTCTTCCCTTTATATTTGAAGGTAAAGGCATTTACATGGTTTAGGCTATGTGATGATATGGGATCATGGAACTACAACCGATTGAAATTGGAATTTCATCAGAAGTTTTATCCTATGCATCTGGTTCATCGTGGTCGTAATTATATATATATAATTCCTGGCCTCGCGAAGGAGAAAGCATCGCTCAAGCTTGAGGAGGCTTAAGTAAATGTTATATTCATGCCCCAATCATGAGCTCTCAAGAGAAATTATTATTCAAAAAAATTATGCTCAGCTTTCTCTCAATAATCGCTCCATGCTCGATACTTCTTGTACTGGTTCTTTTATGATGAAGACTATTGAATTCAAATGGGATTTATTGGAAAGAATTGAACGCAACTCTGAAGATTGGGATCTCGACAAAGGTAAGGAATCAGGTATAACACCCAAGTTTGATTGTGTTAAATCTTTTATGGATACCGATGTTTTCCGTGAATTTAGCACTAAATATGGACTTGACTCTGAGATAGTAGCTTCTTTATGTGAATCCTTTGCTACTCATGTTGATCTCCCTAAGGAGAAGTGGTTTAAATATAATCCTCCCATTGAAGTAAAAGTAGTTGCACCTATTAAAGTTGAAGAAAAGACTATCACTTATAATGTTGATCCTATTGTTCCTACTGCCTATATTGAGAAACCACCTTTCCCTGTTAGAATAAAGGATCATGCTAAAGCTTCAACTGTGGTTCGTAAGAGTAATACTAGAACACCTACACCCCCTGAGAAAATTAAAGTTGAACCTAGTATTGCTATGGTTAAAGATCTCTTGGCCGATAATATTGATGGGCATGTTATTTACTTCTATGATGAAGCTGCTAGAATTGCTAGACTTGATACTAAAAATAAACATAGACCTGTTGTAGGCATGCATGTTATTTCTGTTAAAATAGGAGATCATTGCTATCATGGCTTATATGATATGGGTGCTAGTGCAAGTGCAATACCTCATTCCTTATACAAACAAATTATGCATGATATTGCACCTGCTGAGATAGAGGAAATTGATGTTACAATTAATCTTGCCAATAGAGACACTATTTCACCAGTTGGGATTGTTAGAGATGTTGAAGTCTTGTGTGGGAAAGTTAAATCCTGCTGATTTTCTTGTTCTTGGTTCCCCACAAGATAACTTTTGTCCCATTATATTTGGTAGACCCTTCTTGAATACTGTTAGTGCTAGGATAGATTGCAAAAAGGATGTTGTTACTATTGGTCTGGGGGATATGTCTCATGAGTTTAATTTTGCTAAATTTCGTAGACAACCCCATGATAAAGAATTGCCTAGTAAATATGAAACTATTGGTCTTGCTTCTATTGGCGTGCCTCCGAATGATCCTTTAGAACAATATTTGCTCGACCATGAAAATGATATGTTTATGAATGAAAGAAGGGAAATAGATGAAGTATTCTTTAAACAGGGACCTATTTTGAAACACAACTTGCCTATTGAAATCCTAGGGGATCCTCCTCCACCCAAGGGTGATCCCGTGTTTGAGCTTAAACCATTACCTTATACTCTTAAATACAATTATCTTGATGAAAAGAAGATATATCCTATTATTATTAGTGCTAAACTTTCAGAGCATGAAGAAAAGAAATTATTGAAAACTCTGAAGAAGCACCATGCTACTATTGGATATACTCTTGATGATCTTAGGGGCACTAGTCCCACTCTATGCCAGCACAAAATAAAATTGGAGAAATATGTGAAACCGGTTATTGATCACCAACGACGGTTAAATCCTAAGATGAAAGAAGTGGTAAGAAAAAGAAATACTAAAGCTTCTGGAGGCAGGTATAATTTATCCCGTTGCTGATAGTCAGTGGGTAAGTCATGTCTATTGTGTCCCTAAAAAGGGAGGTATTACTGTTGTTCCAAATGATAAAGATGAATTGATCCCATAAAGAATTGTTACAGGTTATAGAATGGTAATTGATTTCCACAAATTAAATAAAGCCACTAAAAAGGATCATTACCCTTTACCTTTTATTGATCAAATGCTAGAAAGATTATCCAAACATACACATTTTTGCTTTCTAGATGGTTATTCTGGTTTCTCTTAGATACCTGTGTCAAAAGAAGATCAAGAAAAGACCACTTTTACTTGCCCTTTCGATACCTTTGCTTATAGACATATGCCTTTTGGTTTATGCAATGCACATGCTACCTTTCAAAGATGTATGATTGCTATATTCTCTAACTTTTGTGAAAAGATTGTTGAGGTTTTCATGGATGATTTGTCTGTATATGGAACTTCTTTTGATGATTGCTTAAGCAACCTTGATTGAGTTTTGCAGAGATGTGAAGAAACTAATCTTGTCTTGAATTGGGAGGGAGTGCCACTTTTATGGTTAATGAAGGTATTGTCTTGGGGCATAAAATTTCTGAAAGAGGTATTGAAGTTGATAAAGCTAAAGTTGATGCTATTGAAAAGATGTTGTGTCCAAAGGATATTAAAGGTATAAGAAGTTTCCTTGGTCATGCAGGTTTTTATAAGAGGTTCATTAAAGATTTCTCAAAAATTTCCAGGCCTCTGACTAATCTCTTATAAAAAGATGTTCCTTTTGTCTTTGATGATGATTGTGTAGAAGCATTTGAAATACTTAAGAAAGCCTTGATTTCTGCACCTATTGTTCAGCCACCTGATTGGAATTTACCCTTTGAAATTATGTGTGGTGCTAGTGATTATGCTGTAGGTGTTGTTCTAGGACAAAGAGTTGATAAGAAATTAAATGTTATCCAATATGCTAGTAGAACTCTAGACAGTACCCAAAGAAATTATGCTGCTACTAAAAAAGAATTTTTAGCGGTTGTATTTGCTTGTGATAAGTTCAGACCTTATATTGTCGATTCTAAAGTAACTGTTCACACTGATCATGCTTCTATTAAATATCTTATGGAAAATAAAGATGCTAAACCTAGACTTATTAGATGGGTTCTCCTGCTACAAGAATTTGATTTGCATATTATTGATAGAAAGGGAGCTGAGAACCCCATTGCAGACAACTTGTCTAGGTTAGAGAATGTTCTTGATGACCCACGACCTATTGATGATAGCTTTCCTGATGAACAACTAGCTATCATAAATGCTTCTCGTACTGCTCCATGGTATGCTGATTATGCTAATTACATTGTTTCTAAATTCATACCACCTAGTTTCACATACCAGCAAAAGAAAAAGTTTTCTATGATTTAAGACATTACTTCTAGGATGACCCACACCTACATAAAGAGGGAGTAGATGGTGTCCTTAGACGTTGTGTACCTGAGCATGAACAGGAATAGATCCTACGCAAGTGTCACTCTGAGGCTTATGGAGGACACCATGCTGGAGATAGAACTACACATAAGGTATTGCAATCTGGTTTTTATTGGCCTACTCTCTTCAAAGATGCCCATAAGTTTGGCTTGTCTTGTGATGAATGTCAAAGAATTGGTAATATTAGTAGATGTCATGAAATGCCTATGAATTATTCACTTTTTATTAAACCATTTGATGTTTGGGGCTTTGATTATATGGGACCGTTTCCTTCCTCTAATGGGTATACACATATTTTAGTTGATGTTGATTACGTTACTAAGTGGGTAGAAGCTATTCCAACTAGTAGTGTTGATCATAACACCTCTATTAAGATGCTTAAAGAAGTTATTTTTCCGAGGTTTGGAGTCCCTAGATACTTAATGACTAATGGTGGTTCACATTTTATTCATGGTGCTTTTCGTAAGATGGTTGCTAAGTATGATGTTAATCATAGAATTGCATCTCCATATCATCCACAGTCTAGTGGTCAAGTAGAATTGAGTAATAGAGAGCTTAAATTAATTTTTCAAAAGACTATTAATAGATCTAGAAAGAATTTGTCAAAGAAACTTGATGATGCATTATGGGCCTATAGAACTACATATAAAAATCCTATGGGTATGTCTCCATATAAAATGGTTTATGGAAAAGCTTGTCACTTATCTCTCGAACTAGAACATAAGGCATATTGGGCCATTAAAGAGCTCAACTATGACTTTAAACTTACCGGTGAGAAGAGGCTTTTTGACATTATCTCACTTGGTGAATGGAGAACCCAGACCTATGACAATGCCAAACGGTTTAAAGAGAAAGTTAAAATATGGCATGACAAAAGGATACAAAAATGTGAGTTTAATGTAGGTGATTATGTATTGCTATACAACTCTCGTTGAAGATTTTTTGTGCAGGAAAACTCCTCTCTAAATGGGAAGGTCCTTATGTCATCAAGGAGGTCTATCGTTCTGGTGCCATAAAAATCAACAACTTCGAAGGCACAAATCCAAGGGTAGTGAACGATCAAAGAATCAATCTTTATATCTCAGGTAATCCCATAAATGTTGAATCTAATGTTATTGAAACCGTAACCCCAGAGGAATACATAAGGGACACTTTCTAGAACATTTAAGACTCCGAAAAGGAAGAGGTATGTGGTACGGTAAGTAAACCGACTCCAAAATAGTTCTAATAGCAATTTTTCTCCGTTTTGGAATATTTAAGAAAATAGGAAAAATAAGAAGAAGTCCGAGAAGGACATGAGGCTTCCACGAGGGTGGAGGGTCCACCCTACCCCCTGGGCGTGCCCCCTGTCTCGTGGGCACCTCATGTGCTCTCCGGACTCCGTTTTCTTGTGTGATACTTCTTTTGGTCGGTAAAAAATCATTATATAATCTCCCTAAGGTTTTGATCACCGTACCACGCAAATATCCTCTGTTTTTGTTTCGAGCTGTTTCTGCTGCGGATTTAGAGCAAGATGTCATCTCAAGACTCTGACGGAGAGAGCTATGTCTCACACCTCATTGCTGACCCAAAGACCTACGGGGACCTATCCTTGTGGTCAAACTATGGATGAAGAGGAGGATGCTCATTTAAGAAGGATTAATGATTCAAGTTCGGAGGAGGAGGATGTTCCTCTACCTCAACTTGGGGATATGCGCGTGAAGTTCAAGAAGTCTAGTCTCCCTAAGAGGGCTAAACTGTCTAACAATCGATCTATTCCTTCTCGTTTTGGGAATAAAACCAAAGGAGATTTATGTGACAAGATCTTGAAGCTGGAATCGGAGGTCGATGATTTAAAGGAGGAGATCGCTCTTCTTAATTACAATATGAAAAAGCTGAAGGCACAATTGTCATCATCATCACCATCTCCTTCACCTTCGAAGAAAGAGTCATAAACACATGGGTATGGTCACTCCTCTTAGCAACTTCCAAGCTTGGGGGAGTGCCCCGGTATCGTATCACCATCACACTTTTATCTTTACCGTTTTTCTTAGTTCGATCCTTTTGGTTATATCTTGATCTAATAGAATAAAGTTTTAGTATGATCTAGTTTTGAGTTTTGCTTTATGATCCTTCTATGTAATCGAGTCTGTGAGCTATATATAATAAAGATTAGTTATGCGTCAAGGGCCTGATTATCTTGCCATGATCTGGAGGGAATACAAATAAAAGAGAAGAGAAAGAACAAAAATAAATAAAGAGATCATATGGATCTTATGGAGAGTAATGACTTCACATATAAAGAGTATGATGAATAAAAGTTGTTGAGAGTTGACAAACATAGTTTTGGTCATCGTTGTTAGGAAGTAATAAAGAAAGAGAGGTTTTCACATATAAAAATACTATCTTGGACATCTTTTCTGATTGTGAGCACTCATTAAAATATGACATGCTAAAAAGTTGAGGTTGGACAAGGAAGACAACGTAATGGGTTATGTTTTCTTACATCCGAAATAAATTATATTGTCATGGATCATCCAACATGTTGAGCTTTCCTTTCCCCCTCATGCTAGCCAAATTCCTTGCACCAAGTAGAGATACTACTTGTGCTTCCAAATATCCTTAAACCCCATTTTTCCATGAGTGCACCATATCTACCTATGGATTGAGTAAGATCCTTCAAGTAAGTTGTCATTGTTGCAAGCAATAAAAAATGCTCTCTAAATATGTATGATTTATTAGTGTGGAGAAAATAAGCTTTATATGATCTTGTGATGTGGAAGAAATAGAAGCAACAGACTGCATAATAAAGGTCCATATCACAAGTGGCAATATAAAGTGACGTTCTTTTGCATTAATATTCTGTGCATCCAACCATAAGAGCAGATGACAACCTCTGCTTCCCTCTGCGAAGGGCCTATCTTTTATCCTTGTCTTATATTTTATACAAGAGTCATGGTGGTTTTCACCTTTCCTTTTTACATTTTATTCTTTGTCAAGCACTATGTGTTGGAAAGATCCTAATATATATAGCTAATTGAATGTGAGTTTTCATGAACTATTATTGTTGACATTACCCTTGAGGTAAAATGTTAGGAGGTAAAACTATAAGCCCCTATCATTCTTTGTCCGATTAAAACTTCATACCCAGAAATATTGCATGAGTGTTAGCAATTGTGAAAGACTAAATGATAGTTGAGTATGTGGACTTGCTGAAAAGCTCTTATATTGACTCTTTCCGATGTTATGATAAATTGCAATTGCTTCAATGACTGAGATTATAGTTTGTTAGTTTTCAATGAAGTTTATGGTTCATACTTGAATTTGTGAATGAATTGTTACTTTAGCATAAGAAATCATATGACAGTATATATATATATATATATATATATATATGTGTTGTTGTTCTAAGAATGATCATGATGCCCTCATGTCGGAATTTTGTTTTATCGACACCTCTATCTCTAAACATGTGGTCATATTTTTCGATATCGGCTTCCGCTTGAGGACAAGCGAGGTCTAAGCTTGGGGGAGTTGATACATCCATTTTTCATCATGCTTTTGTATCAATATTTATTGCATTATGGGATGTTATTACACATAATGTCACAATTATTATGCCTATTCTCTCTTATTTTACAAGGTTTACATGAAGAGGGAGAATGCCGACAGTTGGAATTCTGGGCTGGAAAAGGAGCAAATATAAGAGGCCTATTCTGCACAGCTCCAAAAGTCATGAAACTTCACGGAAGCTATTTCCAGTGGAGTAGTAATGTCTTTCTTCCGCACTCACGTCCACTCAATTTGCATGCGCTGTATTAATTGACCATCAATGAAATGAAGGACTTTACACGCGTCAAATTATCACATGGGATGGATCTTCGTACAAAAATGTATTGCCCCGTGTACCCGCATGTGCGTCCGAGGGAATGAGTGCGTGCGTGGCGTGCATGCACATCCTCACTTCATGCATGTACCGCCAGTGTGCCTTAGAGAGGACGAGTCCATTCTTCTAGAAGCAGCAGCACGTCACTATGATCAATCCACACAAGGAGGTCGTGACAATGCCTCCACATGTGCCATGTAGCTTCATGAACTGTAAGAGAGACATTGTGTAGCGTGCCATTGGAATTCTAATTTATGTCTTTGCACATACTCGAAGTACTAGTAAGGTACACCTGCATTGCATGCATCAGATTTGGCAACGAAAATATGAATAAATACCATGCTATAGCATGTAAGCTCTAAGTCATATATGCCTGATATAGACCTTCGTTTAATTCTTATAGTTCATCTCATTCAAAATAAATTAGTTTTTATAAAAAAGCTAGGGCCTCTTTGATTCGTAGGATTTCCAAAACACGGGAATAGGAAAAACATGGGATTAGAGTGGAATGTCGCCTTGAATCCTACAGGATTGTATGAGTGTTTGATTGTGCGTAGAAAAACACAGGATTCTTTCAAAGTGGTTTGAGTGGGATGTTTCCTATGAAATCTAGTGAAAATGAATCCTGTGGAAAAATTTATGTGGTTTACAAGCGTACGAATCAAACAACCAAGATAGGAAAATTTTCCTAAGGATTAGAATCCTCCAAAAATCCTTTGAGAATCCTTTGAATCAAAGAAGCCCTTAACCTATTTTATGATTCATGGAATTGTGCGTTGTAAAGCATAAAGTAAAAACAAATAATGGAAATTCAACTAGAAAAAAGTTTGGGCAGTTATGATATGGAAGATTCTAGAACAAAGGAGAAGCACTTGTGTTTTGAGGTTTGTGCATTATGCTTAAGTTCAACCGTGGAGTCTGCTAGATTGTACATGTGGCAAAATCCGGTGGGAGGCTAGAAGATGGTGTGAGGGGCCAAGTGGAGGGAGACTATGAAGGAGTGCACAAGTGTGAGATCGATATTTGAAGAGAGGGGCGAGAACATGCGCTGTTGCACGCAGTGGCGGAGCCATGAAAAATAGATGAGCTAGGGGGCCAAGCATTGCTAATCCTTTACGAGGAGGGCCAATTCATCAACATAAACCATTTTACCAGCAATTGTCTAATGATCACATTCATATTAGCCTCGATATATAGTTATGTTAGGGGGGCAGGGCCCTTGCTGCCCCCTGTCTGCGCCACTGTGCGCGCTTCTGAGAGATGAAGCAGAGGCATGGATGATGAGAGGGGGACGTTGGATATGTAATTAATGTGGGTGTATTAGCTATGTAATCCTATATAGAGAGGTATAGATTGATCGATGTGGACGTGGGAAAGAGGGTGAGACCTCACTAGATATATAGATTGATCGGTTTGTGTGGAAAACTGTGAAAGACCTAGCTATATATACACACACATAGAGGAACATCGATCGTTGCGCATGCATGTGAGAGATAAAGAATGCCCGATATGATGGGGAGGGGGAGGTGTGTGTGTGTGTGTGTGTGTACATGCATGGGAGATTGAGGGAGTCCTGGACTAAGGGGTCCTCGAGCATCCGGCCTGTTATCCGTGGGTCGGACTGATGGGCTGTAAAGACATGAAGGCCGAAGACTGTACCTGTGTCCGGATTGGACTCTCCTTGGCATGGAAGGCAAGCTTGGTGACTGACTATGAAGATTCCTTCTTATGTAACCCACTCTATGTAACCATAGATCCCCCCCCCCGGGTGTCTATATAAACCAGAGGGGTTAGTCCGGAAAGGATATACTCATTACTAGTCATACAGGCTAGGCTTCTAGGGTTTAGCCATTACGATCCCGTGGTAGATCAACTATTGTAAAACTCATATTCATCAACATCAATCAAGCAGGAAGTAGGGTATTACCTCCATAGAGAGGGCCCGAACCCGAGTAAACATCATGTCCCTCGTCTCCGGTTACCATCGATCCTAGACGCACAGTTCGGGACCCCCGTCCCGAGATCCACCGGTTTTGACACTGACATTGGTGCTTTCATTGAGAGTTCCACTGTGTCGTCAACGAGAGGTTTGATGGCCCCTCCGATCGTCTATAGTAACGCTATCCAAAGAGAAACCTTCCTCCCCCGGATAGATTTTCATATTTTGTGGCTTCGTGCTGCGGGCCAACTCGCTTGGCCATCTGGAGCAGATTGATAGCTACGCCCCTGGCCATCAGGTCAGATTTGGAAGCTTGAACTATGTCGTGGATATCCGTGGAGACTTGATCTTCAATGGTTTTGAGACCGCGGTGATAGCTCCCCCTCGCTCCGATGAACATGACTTAAATCTGTCATCGGACCAGGTTTTGGAGATGGTTCCTGTAACTGCTACGACCTTAGATCCGGAGCAATTGGCACCATCCGAAGCCACAGAGTCCGCGACGTTGGAGCCTCACACAAACTCAACACCAGGCAATGTCGGTGTTAAAGGAATTTTGGACTCATTTCTGACTATAAGTTCCGAACCTTGTGCGCTCCCGGACACCGAGCTGGATCGGTTATCAATCATCGATTTCAGCACCACAGAAGTCTTCCAACACTCGCCCTTTGGCGATGTGCTGAACTCGTTGAAAAACCTGTCCCTGATGGGGGACTCACGGACGAACTATGTCCAGTTCGAGCTAGAGGCTGACAATGGAGAATTTTGCTTCCCACCCGCCACCCACTTCATAGCCACTCTCGAGGACTTAACCGACATGCCCGCTTCTGGCTCTGAAGATATTGACAGCATAGACGACAATGCCGATAAGGAGCAAGGCCAAGACCCGCCAGTCATCAGGCGTGGGACGGTCACCCCTTCATATGACGTGTACATGATCGATACACTTAAATAGCCTCGCGGCAAGGACAAGGGAGATCTAGTTAAAACTCCCGAGACACAGTCTAAGTTCCGGCGCCCCAAACGCCGCCCCAAGTCACGCCGCAACAATGATGGCGCTGGAGAAAATAGTACTCCGGACGGCGCCGAAAGCAGTGAAGACCCTGTGGGAGCAATATCCAAGCAGGAGGAACAGGAAAACGGGCAAGCCAGTCCCAATGAACTGGCCCCGCCCAGCGAAGGTTCAGAGAACGACAACTACCTTCCGCTCTCCGAAGATGAGGTAAGCCTCGGCGACAAAGACTTCATCGTACCCGAAGAGCCCCTCGAGCAAGAGCGCTTCAAGCGCAGGCTGATAGCTATGGCAAGGAGCCTGAAAAAGAAGTAGCAGCAGCTTCAAGTTGACCAAGACCTACTCAATGACAGATGGACCAAAGTCCTGGTCACCGAAGAATACGACCTTAATGGCCTAGCCAAAGGCTATCCAAAGCACAGATCGCTTTACCAGTCCGATGACGGGGCGTTGGAGCCCATACCATCGTCACACAATGCGGCAGGTCCCAACAACTCTGTCCGGATAAAGAGGAAACTCAAGCCGAACACCAGACCGCCCCACCTCGCCGTAGAGGCAAGAACAACGCAGGTCACGATTACCCAGACAACCTGCAGAGGGACTTGGACAATAGAGCAGGAAACGCAAGACTGATCTACGGATCGCGAAAGCATGCTTCGACATGCGACGATGGCTACATATTCGAACGTGTCAAACCTCGCCATGCCCGATCCGAAAACCGCAAAGGGACTCATTCGGAGTTACGTCGTAGTGTGGCCCAACATAGAGGCGCCGCACACCCGCTTTGCTTCACTGATGAAGTAATGGATCATGAATTCCCTAAAGGGTTCAAACCTGTCAAAATTGAATCATACGATGGGACCACCGATCCCGCGGTACGGATAGAAGATTTCATCCTCCACATCCACATGGCCCGTGGGGACGACCTCCACGCCATTAAATACCTCCCACTAAAACTAAAAGGGCCATCTCGGTACTGGTTAAACAGCCTACCTGAAAACTCCATAGGCAGCTGGGAGGACTTGGAAGAGGCCTTCCTCGATAACTTCCAAGGAACACATGTCCGGCCACCGGATGCCGATGACCTAAGTCACATTGTCCAACAGCCCGGAGAATCAGACAGGGAGCTCTGGACTCGGTTCTTAGTCAAAAAGAACCAAATCGTCGATTGTCCGGATGCGGAAGCCCTTGTGGCTTTCAGATACAGCGTCCGGGACGAATGGCTTGGACGCCACCTCGTCCAAGAAGGACCTAAATCCATGACAGCCGTCACGGATCTGATGACCCGCTTTTGCGCGGGAGAAGACAACTGGCTCGCTCGTAGAAGCAATAGCACTAGCAACCAGGGCACCTCTGAAATCCGAGACGGCAACGGCAAGCCACGAGGAAGCAAAAACAACAGTCGCAATGACAATGAAAGATCAAGCGACACAACGGTCAACGCCGGATTCAGCAACCCCAAGCCCGGTCAGCGGAAGAAGCCATTCTAGGCGGATCAAGACGAACCATCCAACCTGGACAGGATATTGGACCGACCCTGCCAGATTCATGGCCACCCCGATAAACCAGCTAATCATACCAACAGAAACTGTTGGGTCTTTAAACAGGCCGGCAAGCTCAACGCCGAACACAGGGGGAGGAGGCCACCAAGCGACATGGATGGTGGAAAGGTTCACCAATGAAACACCGGGGGTCAGAAGCAGTCTCCACCCGAGGATCAACTACTCCTAGAACGGAAATAGCAACCCGGCTTCCGCCGCCCACTCCGTACACCTACAAAGTTTGTACCGCGCATACATCATTACACACTCAAGATACGATGGGCATTGCCGGAAGCATAATACGGACAAGCCTGCAAGCACTCCAGTAACTTTTTTTATTATTATTTATTCTCTTTTTATTTCTTCCTTCATTATCCTTTAAAAACAGGTGACGAATAGGATGAACATCAGAAACTGGCTCTATCGGAGTCCAGATCCATACACTCACCTAAGGGGCTATTTCCATCAAGGATTCCCCCACCGAGGACTAGCTGTGCAGACATGCGACAGGAGGTCCAAAATAACTTTTTATAGACCGCACTCTCTATTTCTCGAGCATTTACTATGCTTGTTCCTCCGCCTCCAACCCCGAGCATGTCAAATAGCCGGGAGGATGGCATATTGCTCAGTTCCAATTAAACAATATCCGAACTAATCACCCACATTGCTTCCCCAACAAATATGGCTCCTATGGTTATTTCACAGAAATACCTTGGCATAACCTGCCAGGGGCTTGGTGTGGGAACAGATGAGTTGTCAGTAAAAGTCTGAACAGCTCTATGGCATACTTCGGCGTCGCAAGTTTGGCCTTATATGCATCAGCTCCAAATCATTGTCTTTGGTCAATAGTTGGGTTGCCCGGCTCCTCTACTTGCTACCCTATGTTCCGCTCTATCGGCTAGGGTAGTAAAGGGAGAACTAGTGCGATTGTGCCCTAGTCTAAACCGGATGAGCACCTCAGTAGAGAAAGCCAAAAACTGACTGTCATGATGCGGCGTGAGCAAGTCAACCACTTGATGACTTCTTGGAATCTTTAGCGATTCTCCGTGTTACACGAGGGATCTTTTTCAGATCAAATATGTAAGGCACCATATGCCGCATACATACCAGGGGCTATGTCGTAGCCCCACAATAAAACTCCTATGGCTAAGTGAAAGCGTTAACGCCCTATAGTCCGATTGCCTGGTTCGCCGTATTTATCACCTCCTTCATCAACCAAGACATTGGATAAAGAGTGATTAAATGCCTTTCCGAACACCCCCATACTTCCTATGAGGGGGCTAAAGCCGACGACTGGAAAACTTCCAGATTATATCAAAATGGCCGCACAGGAGGAATTCAAGCTTTCAAGCAAAACATAAATAGATTAACTATAAAATTGTCTTTTACAATTTTCATACACCCCACTCGAACATTATGTCTTTCGAGCACTCACCCTCTATAAAGCGGGCGGCCTCTAGGACGTCTTCAAAATAATGCTCCGGTTCCGTGCGGTCTTTGCCTTTGGGCGGACTCTTCGTCGCAACATCGATGGCCTTCATCTTCCCCCAGAATGTTTTGACTCGGGCAAAAGTCATTCGCGCACCCTCAATGCACGATGATCACTTCACAACATCGATACGCGGCACCGCATCAACAAGCCTCTGCACCAAACTGAAATAGCTATTCGGAACAGGCTCGGTTGGCCACAACCGGATTACGACATCCTTCATGGCAGCGCCGGATATCCTATGAAGTTCGGCCCATTGGGACATCTGTTCATTGAGCAACAGAGGGCGCTTTGATGCGCCAAACTGCGACCAAAAAAGCTTCTCCGTTGCATATCCATCTCGCGCTTGGTAATACTGCGCCGCATCAACAGAACTCTTCGGCAAGTCCAAGAACTCGTCCGGAGAACTCCATGCTTGGTTAAGCTGGGCATAATTCGGGTCACCGAACTTAGTTTGCAGCAGAAAGGGCTTTCTAGCCGCAATCTCCCTCCCCTGTCGAACCTCCTCACGGGCTGCTCTGCATTCCAACCGTGCTTCTCTCACCTCTTGCAAGGCCTTGTCCAGATCAGCCGTTAAGGCTTTACTCTCCTTCTCTAGAAATTCACAGCGGCCGGTAGCATTCTCCATTTTGAGCATCATTGTGGATATCTTCTCCTCATCTTGGCGCCGTGCAGCTTGTTCGGCGTTTAATTCAGCCCATGCCTTTTCGGCAGCAACATTACTACGCCAGGCCCATTCCTTGGCCCGGGACAGCTCCACTCGAAGAACTTCAACGGCGGCAACACCATTTGCAGCCATGCATATTCCAGCATCTAAATCTCAGCATCATGCTTATACCAAACAAATGTATGAGGATTGCCCCGAAGACATACCTTGCGACTTGTCAAGACGCATATTGATTAAAGCAAGATCATCCCCTGCCACATCAAGCTTCCACTGCAAATCGGCAATCTCCATAGTCCGGGAAGTGGCCAAGGGAGAAGCAGCCTGTGTTCAGAGTTCATCAGGTTAGTCCTCAAACAATCCTTTTTGATCCTCCGTTTGCTTCCCAGTGGAAGCTAACTCGAGTATCAGGGGCTACTACCTATACACAGGCGCATCTTTGCAAATGAAACATAGCTGAAAACATTATGTCACACACCTCGAAGCCCTTCAGTAGGCTCATGAAGGCTTCATTTCATCCGCTCTTCGCGGACGAAATCTTCTCAATCACTGTACCCATCAAGGTACGATGTTCCCCCGAGACAGATGCTTTCCGCAACATGTCCCGTAATATATCCGGAGTCTCCAGGTTTCCAAAAGCCGCTCCAGGAGCACAATCATCCTTTGAAGGAATCTGTTCACCCGTCTCCAGAATCACCGTCGGCTGCGAACCAGTCAGTCCGGGGCCTTTGTTATCGTCAGCCCCGGAATCCCGGATGGTCAGAGCTCCACCCTTGGTACTGCCTCTTTTGTCCCCTGCACAACTTGTTGGTCAAAAGGGACCCTCTGCGATGACACTTCAGAGTCATCCGCCTTGTTTGGCGAGGAGGTTGGAGGAGGCGTCTCGCTCTCCATCATCTCCGGGAGGAGACTCCCTGAAGAACAAGATCGCCCAGAAAAACTCTGTGCCGACCTGTAAAAATGCATGAACGCGTTACGTATATCTTCGATAACGGCAATGGAGCAGGACGTTATCGAAGTACTCCGGATTCTCTTACGGTTTGGCCGAGGGCTTGTCCCCTTGTTGGAGCTGTTTACCGGCGTCGCTTTCCAAACCCAGGCCGCTCGACGGTGGCATCTTGCCCTTCTTGAAAGACCACCCCTCCCAATCTTCGGAGGTGGCCCTTTTCCTCCTGCTTGGAGAAGGGATACTGGGTCCTTTTTCGCCTCCACTTCGGGCGAGGAAAGGTCGATTTCTCCGAACTCGGTGTCCGACTTACCTCTGGAACCAAGGTAATCTTGGGTCTTCTCGCCCTCCCCTACTGGTGCCTGGTATGGCGCCGAGGCCACCATCCTTGTTAACACAGGAGTGGCCGAGTCTTCGGGAAGGGGAGCCGGACACCTAATCTATTCCACCTTCTTTATCCATCCCTAAAAAAAGGATGGTAATGTTGGTATCTTGCCATTGGGTATCTGACTACAGGGTATTCGGTAAACGGGTACTTACCGGGCTATCCGGATGGTTACAGTCTAGGCCAACATCTTCGGTGGTGTCCGGCCATTGCCTTCGTTTCCCGAAGAATAATCTCCACATTCCTTAGTGCGTAGTGCCGAAGAAGTGCTAAAGAGTTCGCGACCCCTCTAGATTGAACTCCCATAGGTGGAGAGGCCGTCGCTCGCACGGTAGGGTCCGACGAACTAGTATTACTTGAACGACATTGGCTATGTCGATGTTCCTCTTAATGAGGCTTCAGATGCGACTCTGCAGAGTTCGCACATCATTCGTTGATCCCCAATCTAGCCCCTTGTTAATCCACAATGCAAGCTGAGTTGGGGGGCTGGATAGAAATGCGGGTGCAGTTGCCCACTTGGAGTTGCGGGGCTCGGTAATATAGAACCACCCCTGCTGCCACAGATCGGAATATTTGGTGAAGGATCCTTTCAGCCAAATGGCTCTAGCAAGCTTGCTCACTGTAGCGCCGCCGCACTTGGCCTGCTCCCCTCTACCACTTGCGGCTTCACATCGAAGGTCTTGAGCCACAAGCCAAAGTGCGGAGTAGTTCGGAGGAAGGTTCGCACGTGATGATAAACACCGAGATAACAAGAATAGAGTCCGGGGCCAGATCGTGAAAAGCTAGCCCGTAATAGAACATGAGCCCTTGGACGAAGGGGTTAAGTGCAAAGCCTAACCCGCGGAGGAAGTGGGACACGAACACGACCCTCTCGCCGGATCTGGGGGTGGGAATAACCCGCCCCTCGGTAGGAAGCCTGTGATGGATTTCTGCGGTCAGGTACCTCACCTCCCGAAGTTTTGCGATATCTTCCTCGGTGATAGAAGAAGCTACCCACCGGCCTTGATGGCTGGATCCGGACATGATTGGGGCTTGTGGCGACCGAAACCCGGGTGTTGGAACTCGGGGTTGCAGGGGTCGAGGAAGAGGCAAGCGTGGAAGAAAAAGACGGGTCTATACCCCTATATAAAGGCTGCGAATATCAAACGTCTCCTCTTGGGCCTCAAAAACTTGCTTGTTTCCAAGGAATTGTACCCAAGCGACGGTTGGGTCACCCACGTCCGGGTTGACAGGAATCCCTTAAAAAGGGAGGCACGATCTCCGTTTGGATAAGACACGCCAATAAGACCACGTCTTGGGATGTGGGGTGACGGGCCGGCTAAAACGGTTCGCAAGAAGTGGCCGGGCATGCGTGGTGTCATATTATCAAAAATTGGTCGGTGAGTTGAACTCATGAAATATTATGTCCTTTGCGGTTGTGCATACAAGTCCGGATACAATCATTACATTTGAAGCTCAACTAGGAGTTCGGAAGGGGGAACCCGCCTTGCAATGCCGAAGACAATATGCGCGCTGGATTCCTCGTCATTGACGCCAGGTTCAGGGGCTACTGAGGGAGTCCTGGACTAAGGGGTCCTCGGGCGTCCAGACTTTTATCCGTGGGCCGGATTGATGGGTTGTGAAGACATGAAGGCCGAAGACTGTACCTGTGTCTGGATTGGACTCTCCTTGGCGTGGAAGGCAAGCTTGGCGATCGACTATGAAGATTCCTTCTTATGTAACCGACTCTATGTAACCCTAGATTCCCCCCTGTGTCTATATAAACCGGAGGGGTTAGTCCGAAAAGGATATACTCATTACCATAGTCATATAGGCTAGGCTTCTAGGGTTTAGCCATTATGATCTCGTGGTAGATCAACTCTTGTAATACTCATATTCATTAAGATCAATCAAGCAGGAAGTAGGGTATTACCTCCATAGAGAGGGCCCGAACCTAGGTAAACATCGTGTCCCCCGTCTCCTGTTACCATCGATCCTAGACGCACAGTTCGGGACCCCCTACCCGAGATCCGCCGGTTTTGACACTGACAGAGACCAACCTGAAGAAAAAGATTGCATGTGTGCGATGGATAATGCCGACTTGTACTGTATGTGCATGTATGCACGAGAGAAAGTTAATGGTACAATTATAAGAGAAGATGACTGTGTGGGTGCAAAAGACTAGGTGACATCATAATCAATGTAAAGTAGAATTCAAATATTTGAATAAGAGATCATGATGTTTGAAACCGATGCATGCATGAATATAACTGAGATATGCATGGTGTGGTTTGGAAATGAGCATGTTGTACTGTATACACATTGAACAAGGTCGGACTGATTTGTATTTGAGATATCGATGGCAGACATCATTTCCCACATTGCATCCGTGCATGGACACACTATTCTAATTGGAGATGATGGGTGGCTTTCGCATCACATATCTATATCTATACCCCTATATATATTATATTTTATATTTTTTATATAGTGTGCGGATAACTTTAACTTTGAAAGATGGTCGTTGGATGAGGCCAATCCGATGGTGGAGAGATGGCAAATATGAGCACAACTGGCCATTGGATATCATCTAGATTCCACCAGATTTTGCCACATGTACAATCTAGAGGACTCCATGGTTGAACTTAAGCATAATGCACAAACCTCAAAACACAAGCACTTCTTCTTTGTTCTAGAATCTTCTGTATCAGAATTACCCAAATGTTTTTCTACATGATTTGCAACTATTTGTTTTTACTTTATGCCTTACGACGCACAATTCCATGAATCTTAAAATAGATTAGCTTTCTTATAAAAACTAGATGGTTTTGAATGAAATGAACTATAAGAATTAAACGAACATCTACATCATGCATATATGACTCAAAGCTTACATGCTATAATGTGGTATTTATTCATAATTTAGTTGCCAAATATCATGCGTGCAATGCACGTGTACCTTACTAGTCTAAATGGTGTTTGTGTGTGTGTGTGTGTTGTGCTTGTTAAACACATTGTACATAGTATATCATACATGGTTTAGATTCCGAACATCAAGCTAGAGCATACATGTACTATGATTTGAATTCAACATAAAATATATACATATATTTGAATTAGAGATCGTATGTACATGTAGTTCGTATTTATAAAGGAATTTACTTCTCCTATATTCATGTCATGTGTTGTGAAGATAATATTTAGATGGTTGTATAACTAACCCGAGTACAATCCCATTCAAATAGGGAAAATGTACTCAATTTAGTCCATATGCTAGACAACACACATTGTTTTTTTATTGTTGAGGGAAATGCAAATTGTTTTGGTACTGTACACATTATGTTTGTTGTCCTGATTTTCTTTTTTTTTGTTGTATTTGAATGCATTTCTAGTAATATAGTAAAATGGGACATAGCTCTCACTAGTGATGAGGTGTGAATTGTCTTTTTTTGGGTACATGTTAAGCTTGTTCTCCCGAAATTTGAAGTCGCGCCTTGTTATGCCGAAATTTCAAGCTAACGTCTATGTCTATCGTGCTGCGAAACTCCCGCCTCTTCAACCCGCGCCTTGTTACCCCGAAATATTTAAGATATATCTTTGTCTCGTTGTGCTCCGACAACTCCCTCCATCTCAACCTGCGCCTTGCTATTCCAAAATTACAATGCGCGCGAAAACTCCCACCTCCTGTGAAATCCCAACACGCGAAATGCCCGTGGTACCCCTGAACTGAAAGAAACACCTTGCTCAAATCGGTGGGGGTACTTTTGTAGCTTACCCCACATTTCGGACAAGCACGTCCCTAAGCCATGGTTCCCCACTCCCATCCCATCCGCCCACCCATTCATACACCGAGGCCGCGAAAACCCGTGAAGCCCCACACCCTCCTCCGTCAACCACCCAGCCGGAGCCTCTTCCCCGACGACGTCGTCCACAGCAACACCTCGATCTCCCTCATCCACCGTACCAGATGAGGATCCGTCGTTGATCTCGTCGTCCCACCGGTTCAGCCACCCCGTCCTCCACCTCCAAGGAGCTGCCCCGATGTTCCCCTCATCTTTTGCGTCACCTCCATTCCCACACCGCCGTCTTCAACTACACCACTGGAAGAGCATCATCATCACCGTTTCCTCGGATGCAGCTGAGGCCTAATCGGCGCCACCAAAGAGGATGTACACTAATTGCCGCAATTTCTTCTTGATTCGATATCACGGTGCTGCCGGCGCTCGGTCCCAAGACGACACGGCGCGACTCCATCCACTGCGGCGTTGCCGGCCACTTCCTCCACAGCGTCGCTCCCTCGGCGGCGACGTCCACATCAGTAGGAGCTGCTGCTGCTTTAGCTCTCGCTCGCGCTGCTGCTCTGTGATACGTCTCCAACGTATCTATAATTTTTGAGTGCTCCATGCTATATTATCTACTGTTTTGGACATTATTGGGCTTTATTATCCACTTATATATTATTTTTGGAACTAACCTATTAACCGGAGGCCTGGCCCAGAATTGCTTTTTTTGCCTGTTTTAGGGTTTCGAAGAAAAGGAATATCAAACGGAGTCCAAACGGAATGAAACCTTCGGGAACGTGATTTTCTTAACGAACAAGACCCGGGAGACATGGACCCTATGTCAAGACACAAAAGAGGAGGCCACGAGGTAGGGGGCGCGCCTCCCCCCCCCCCCCCAGGCGTGCCCTCCACCCTCGTGGGCCCCCTGTTGCTCCACTGACGTACTCCTTCCTCCTATATATACCTACGTACCCCCAAACGATCAGAGACGGAGCCAAAACCCTAATTCCACCTCCGTAACTTTCTGTATCCACGAGATCCCATCTTGGGGCCTATTCCAGAGTTCCGCCGGAGGGGGCATCGATGACGGAGGGCTTCTACATCAACACCATAGCCCCTCCGATGAAGTGTGAGTAGTTTACCTCAGACCTACGGGTCCATAGTTAGTAGCTAGATGGCTTCTTCTCTATTTTTGGATCTCAATACAATGTTCTCCCCCTCTCTTGTGGAGAACTATTCGATGTAATCTTCTTTTTGCGGTGTGTTTGTTGAGACCGATGAATTGTGGGTTTATGATCAAGTCTATCTATGAATAATATTTGAATCTTCTCTGAATTCTTTTATGTATGATTGGTTATCTTTGCAAGTCTCTTCGAATTATCAGTTTGGTTTGGCCTACTAGATTGATCTTTCTTGCAATGGGAGAAGTGCTTAGCTTTGGGTTCAATCTTGCGGTGTCCTTTCCCAGTGACAGTAGGGGCAGCAAGGCACGTATTGTATTGTTGCCATCGAGGATAACAAGATGGGGTTTTCATCATATTGCATGAGTTTATCCCTCTACATCATGTCATCTTGCTTAAGGCGTTACTCTGTTTTCATTAACTTAATACTCTAGATGCATGCTGGATAGCGGTCGATGAGTGGAGTAATAGTAGTAGATGCAGGCAGGAGTCGGTCTACTTGTCTCGGACGTGATGCCTATATACATGATCATACCTAGATATTCTCATAACTATGCTCAATTCTGTCAATTGCTCAACAGTAATTTGTTCACCCACCATAGAATACTTATGCTCTCGAGAGAAGCCACTAGTGAAACCTATGGCCCCCGGGTCTATCTTTATCATATTAATCTCCTACTACTTAGTTATTTCCTTTGCTTTTACTTTGCTTTATTTTACTTTGCATCTTTATCACAAAAATACCAAAAATATTATCTTATCATATCTATCAGATCTCACTCTCGTAAGTGGCCGTGTAGGGATTGACAACCCCTTATCGCGTTGGTTGCGAGGATTTATTTGTTTTGTGCAGGTACGAGGGACTCGCGCGTAGCCTCCTACTGGATTGATACCTTGGTTCTCAAAAACTGAGGGAAATACTTACGCTACTTTGCTGCATCATCCCTTCCTCTTCGGGGAAAACCAATGCAGTGCTCAAGAGGTAGCAAGAAGGATTTCTGGCGCCGTTGCCGGGGAGGTCTACGCAAAAGTCAACATACCAAGTACCCATCACATACCCTTATCTCCCGCATTACATTATTTGCCATTTGCCTCTCATTTTCCTCTCCCCCACTTCACCCTTGCCGTTTTATTCGCCCTCTCTCTCTATCCTCCCTCTCTTTCTCTATTTGCCTCTTTTTGCCCGCTTGCTTTTTGTTTGCTTGTGTGTTAGTTTGCTTGCTTGTCACGATGGCTCAAGATAATACTAAATTGTGTGACTTCACCAATACCAACAATAATGATTTTATTAGCACTCCGATTGCTCCTCTTACCGATGCTGAATCTTGTGAAATTAATACTGCTTTGCTGAATCTTGTCATGAAAGATCCGTTTTCCGGCCTTCCTAGTGAAGATGCCGCTACCCATCTAAATAGCTTCATTGATTTGTGTGATATGCAAAAGAAGAAAGATGTGGATAATGATATTGTTAAATTGAAGCTATTTCCTTTTTCGCTTAGAGATCGTGCTAAAGCTTGGTTTTCGTCTTTGCCTAAAAATAGTATTGATTCATGGAACAAGTGCAAAGATGCTTTTATCTCTAAGTATTTTCCTCCCGCTAAGATCATCTCTCTTAGAAACGATATTATGAATTTTAAGCAACTTGATCATGAACATGTTGCACAAGCTTGGGAGAGAATGAAATTAATGATACGTAATTGCCCTACTCATGGTTTAAATTTGTGGATGATTATACAAAATTTTATGCCGGATTGAATTTTGCTTCTAGAAATCTTTTAGATTCGGCCGCGGGAGGCACTTTTATGGAAATCACTTTAGGAGAAGCTACTAAACTCCTAGATAATATTATGGTTAATTATTCTCAATGGCATACTGAAAGATCTACTAATAAAAAGGTGCATGCGATAGAAGAAATTAATGTTTTGAGTGGAAAGATGGATGAACTTATGAAATTATTTGCTAATAAGAGTGTTTCTTCTGATCCTAATGATATGCCCTTGTCTACTTTGATTGAGAATAATAATGAATCTATGGATGTGAATTTTGTTGGTAGGAACAATTTTGGTAACAACGCGTATAGAGGAAATTTCAATCCTAGGCCTTATCCTAGTAATCCCTCTAATAATTATGGTAATTCCTACAACAATTCTTATGGAAATTATAATAAGATGCCCTCTGATTTTGAATCTAATATTAAAGAATTTATTACTTCGCAAAAGAATTTTAATGCTTTGATTGAAGAAAAATTGCTTAAGATTGATGATTTGGCTAGGAACGTTGATATAATTGCTCTTGATGTTGATTCTTTTAAACTTAGATCTATTCCACCTAAGCATGATATCAATGAGTCTCTCAAAGCCATGAGAATTTCCATTGATGAGTGCAAAGAAAGAACCGCTAGGATGCGTGCTAAGAAAGATGCCTTTATAAAAGCGTGTTCTTCTAGTTCCTATGAAAATAATGATGAAGATCTAAAAGTTATTGATGTGTCCCCTATTAAATCTTTGTTTTGCAATATGAATCTTGATAATGATGGGACTGAATATGATCCACCTTTACCTAGAAGGCGTTCCAAGAATTCGGAATTTTTGATCTTGATGCTAAATTTGATAAAAGTGGGATTGAAGAAATTAAAACCCTAGATGTTGCTAAACCCACTATTATGGATTTCAAGGAATTTAACTATGAAAATTGCTCTTTGATTGATTGTATTTCCTTGTTGCAATCCGTGCTAAATTCTCCTCATGCTTATAGTCAAAATAAAGCGTTTACTAAACATATCGTTGATGCCTTGATGCAATCTTATGAAGAAAAACTTGAATTGGAAGTTTCTATCCCTAGAAAACTTTATGATGAGTGGGAACCAACTATTAAAATTAAAATTAAAGATCATGAATGCTATGCTTTATGTGATTTGGGTGCTAGTGTTTCCACGATTCCAAAGACTTTGTGTGATTTGTTAGGTTTCCGTGATTTTGATGATTGCTCTCTAAACTTGCACCTTGCGGATTCCACTATTAAGAAACCTATGGGAAGAATTAATGATGTTCTTATTGTTGCAAATAGGAATTATGTGCCCATAGATTTTATTGTTCTTGACATAGATTGCAATCCTTCATGTCCTATTATTCTTGGTAGACCTTTCCTTAGAACGATTGGTGCAATTATTGATATGAAGGAAGGAAATATTAGATTCCAATTTCCATTAAGGAAAGGCATGGAACACTTTCCTAGAAAGAAAATTAAATTACCTTATGAATCTATTATGAGAGCCACTTATGGATTGCCTACCAAAGATGGCAATACCTAGATCTATCCTTGCTTGTTATGCCTAGCTAGGGGCGTTAAACGATAGCGCTTGTTGGGAGGCAACCCAATTTTATTTTTATTCCTTGCTTTTTGCTCCTGTTTAGTAATAAATAATTTATCTAGCCTCTGTTTTGGTTGTGTTTTTTGTGTTTAATTAGTGTTTGTGCCAAGTAGAACCGTTGGGAAGACTTGGGGAAAGTCTTGTTACACTTGCTGTAAAAAACAGAAACTTTAGCGCTCACGAGAACTGCTGCCATTTTTATTTGGAAAATGATATTTAGTCAATTATTTTTGCAGATGATTAATAGATAAATTCCTCACGTCCAGAAATTTATTTTAGAATTTTTGGGGTTCCAGATCTTGCGCTAGCTACAGATTACTACAGACTGTTCTGTTTTTGACAGATTCTGTTTTTCGTGTGTTGTTTGCTTATTTTGATGAATCTATGGCTAGTAAAATAGTTTATAAACCATAGAGAAGTTGGAATACAGTAGGTTAACACCAATATAAATAAATAATGAGTTCATTACAGTACCTTGAAGTGGTCTTTTGTTTTCTTTCGCTAACGGAGCTCACGAGATTTTCTACTTTAAGTTTTGTGTTGTGAAGTTTTCAAGTTTTGGGTAAAGATTTGATGGATTATGGAACAAGGAGTGGCAAGAGCCTAAGCTTGGGGATGCCCATGGCACCCCCAAGATAATCTAAGGACACCTAAAAGCCAAAGCTTGGGGATGCCCCGGAAGGCATCCCCTCTTTCGTCTACTTCTATCGGTAACTTTACTTGGAGCTATATTTTTATTCACCACATGATATGTGTTTTGCTTGGAGCGTCTTGTATGATTTGAGTCTTTACTTTTTAGTTTACCACAATCATCCTTGCTGTACACACCTTTTGAGAGAGCCATACATGATTTGGAATTTGTTAGAATACTCTATGTGCTTCGCTTATATCTTTTGAGTTATATAGTTTTGCTCTAGTACTTCACTTATATCTTTTAGAGCACGGTGGTGGATTTGTTTTATAGAAACTATTGATCTCTCATGCTTCACTTAGATTATTTTGAGAGTCTTAAATAGCATGGTAATTTGCTTAAAAATCCTAATATGCTTGGTATCAAGATTAATAAAAAACTTTCTTATGAGTGTGTTGAATACTATGAGAAGTTTGATACTTGATAATTGTTTTGAGATATGAAGATGGTGATATTAAAGTTATGCTAGTTGAGTAGTTGTGAATTTGAGAAATACTTGTGTTAAAGTTTGTGATTCCCGTAGCATGCACGTATGGTGAACCGTTATGTGATGAAGTCGGAGCATGATTTATTTTTTGATTGTCTTCCTTATGAGTGGCGGTCGGGGACGAGCGATGGTCTTTTCCTACCAATCTATCCCCCTAGGAGCATGCGCGTAATACTTTGCTTTGATAACTTGTAGATTTTTGCAATAAGTATATGAGTTCTTTATGACTAATGTTGAGTCCATGGATTATACGCACTTCTCACCCTTCCACCTTTGCTAGCCTCTCTAATACCGCGCACCTTTCGCCGGTATCATACACCCACCATATACCTTCCTCAAAACAGCCACCATACCTACCTATTATGGCATTTCCATAGCCATTCCGAGATATATTGCCATGCAACTTTCCACCGTTCCGTTTATTATGACACACTCCATCATTGTCATATTGCTTAGCATGATCATGTAGTTGACATCGTATTTGTGGCAAAGCCACCATTCATAATTCTTTCATACATGTCACTCTTGATTCATTGCATATCCCGGTACACCGCCGGAGGCATTCACATAGAGTCATATTTTGTTCTAAGTATCGAGTTGTAATTGTTGAGTTGTAAGAAAATAAAAGTGTGATGATCATCATTATTAGAGCATTGTCCCAGTGAGGAAAGGATGATGGAGACTATGATTCCCCCACAAGTCGGGATGAGACTCCGGATGAAAAAAAAAAGAAAAAGAGGCCATAAAAAAGAGAAAAGGCCCAAATAAAAAAAAATGAGAGAAAAAGAGAGAAGGGACAATGTTACTATCCTTTTACCACACTTGTGCTTCAAAGTAGCACCATGATATTCATAGTAGAGAGTCTCTCATGTTATCACTTTCATATACTAGTGGGAATTTTTCATTATAGAACTTGGCTTGTATATTCCAATGATGGGCTTCCTCAAAATGCCCTAGGTCTTCATGAGCAAGCAAGTTGGATGCACACCCACTTAGTTTCTTTTGTTGAGCTTTCATATACTTATAGCTCTAGTGCATCCGTTGCATGGCAATCCCTACTCACTCACATTGATATCTATTGATGGGCATCTCCATAGCCCGTTGATACGCCTAGTTGATGTGAGACTATCTTCTCCCTTTTTGTCTTCTCCACAACCACCATTCTATTCCACTATAGTGCTATATCCATGGCTCACGCTCATGTATTGCGTGAAGATTGAAAAAGTTTGAGAATGTCAAAAGTATGAAACAATTGCTTGGCTTGTCATCGGGGTTGTGCATGATTTAAATATTTTGTGTGGTGAAGATAGAGCATAGCCAGACTATATGATTTTGTAGGGATAACTTTCTTTGGCCATGTTATTTTGAGAAGACATGATTGCTTTGTTAGTATGCTTGAAGTATTATTATTTTTATGTCAATATTAAACTTTTGTCTTGAATCTTTCGGATCTGAATATTCATACCACAATTAAGAAGAATTACATTAAAATTATGCCAAGTAGCACTCCGCATCAAAAATTCTGTTTTTGTCATTTACCTACTCGAGGACGAGCAGGAATTAAGCTTGGGGATGCTTGATACGTCTCCAACGTATCTATAATTTTGGATTGCTCCATGCTATATTATCTACTGTTTTGGACATTATTGGGCTTTATTATCCACTTTTATATTATTTTTGGGACTAACCTATTAACCGGAGGCCCAGCCCAGAATTGCTGTTTTTTGCCTGTTTTAGGGTTTCGAAGAAAAGGAATATGAAACGGAGTCCAAACGGAATGAAACCTTCGGGAACGTGATTTTCTCAACGAACAAGACCCAGGAGACTTGGACCCTACGTCAAGACACAAAAGAGGAGGCCACGAGGTAGGGGCGCGCCCCCCCCCCAGGCGCGCCCTCCACCCTCGTGGGCCCCTGTTGCTCCACCGACGTACTCCTTCCTCCTATATATACCTACGTACCCCAAACGATCAGATACGGAGCCAAAACCCTAATTCCACCGCCGTAACTTTCTGTATCCATGAGATCCCATCTTGGGGCCTGTTCCGGAGCTCCGCCGGAGGGGGCATCGATCATGGAGGGCTTCTACATCAACACCATAGCCCCTCCGATGAAGTGTGAGTAGTTTACCTCAGACCTACGGGTCCATAGTTAGTAGCTAGATGGCTTCTTCTCTCTTTTTGGATCTCAATACAATGTTCTCCCCCTCTCTTGTGGAGAACTATTCGATGTAATCTTCTTTTTGCAGTGTGTTTGTTGAGACCGATGAATTGTGGGTTTATGATCAAGTCTATCTATGAACAATATTTGAATCTTCTCTGAATCCTTTTATGTATGATTGGTTATCTTTGCAAGTCTCTTTGAATTATCAGTTTGGTTTGGCCTACTAGATTGATCTTTCTTGCAATGGGGGAGTGCTTAGCTTTGGGTTCAATCTTGCGGTGTCCTTTCCCAGTGACAGTAGGGGAAGCAAGGCACGTATTGTATTGTTGCCATCGAGGATAACAAGATGGGGTTTTCATAATATTGCATGAGTTTAGCCCTCTACATCATGTCATCTTGCTTAAGGCGTTACTCTGTTTTCATTAACTTAATGCTCTAGATGCATGTTGGATAGCGGTCGATGAGTGGAGTAATAGTAGTAGATGCGGGCAGGAGTCGGTCTACTTGTCTCGGACGTGATGCCTATATACATGATCATACCTAGATATTCTCATAATTATGCTCAATTCTGTCAATTGCTCAATAGTAATTTGTTCACCCACCATAGAATACTTATGCTTTCGAGAGAAGCCACTAGTGAAACCTATGGCCCCCGGGTCTATCTTCATCATATTAGTCTCCTACTACTTAGTTATTTCCTTTGCTTTTTACTTTGCTTTTATTTTACTTTGCATCTTTATCACAAAAATACCAAAAATATTATCTTATCATATCTATCAGATCTCACTCTCGGAAGTGGCCGTGTAGGGATTGACAACCCCTTATCGCGTTGGTTGCGAGGATTTATTTGTTTTGTGTAGGTACGAGGGACTAGCGCGTAGCCTCCTACTGGATTGATACCTTGGTTCTCAAAAACTGTGGGAAATACTTATGCTACTTTGCTGCATCATCCCTTCCTCTTCGGGGAAAACCAACGCAGTGCTCAAGAGGTAGCACTCTGCTCTTGCTCTCGGTCCCCTGCTTGGTCTGCTCTTGCTCGCGCTGCTGCTCTCGCTCTTGCTCTTGCTTGCGATGCTGCTCCGATTTAGCTACACTTCAGTCGACTGAATCGACTTTCAGTTCAGTTGATTTTCAGGGGTGGGAGGGCTCGCCGGAGTTAAGGAAGAACCAGCCGCAACAGGGAGGGGGCTCGCCAGAGAGGTACCCCAGTATCTATCTTAGGGTTCAGCGTGGGGACGGTGGTCACGGCGGTGGTGGGGCAGTGGCGTGGGGATCGCCGGAGAAAAAGCTCGGCACGGGGGGGGGGGGGGGGGCTGGAGGGATGGTTGTGGCGGCGGCGGACCGGCGGTGGGGAGTGATTTTGGGACGGGCGGGGCGGTGGACCGGCAGTGGGGAGTGGTTTCGGGGCGGGCGGGGCGGCGCCCCGTCGGCCGCGGGCGACGGGGGGCGGCTGTTTGGCCGGTGGTGGCTGGTGGCTTAGGGTAGCCTCACCTGATGCTGCTACATGATCAGCTGCCCCGGCTCTCGCACGCGCTGCTACTACTACTACTTCTTTTCTGCTACTAGTGCGTTCAGTTTTGACAGAAAAATTCAGTTTTGACTGTTAAGTTCAGTTTTGACAGTTAAGTTCAGAGATGAGCGGCTGATGTATTTTACATCTAGCACTTTGTGGTTATGTATTTTACGTCATCTATTGGAGATGCTATTAGAATTCCACTCAGGTTAACATTGTCTCTCTTGTCCTGCTTCAGCCTCGGCGTCGTACAACTCACCGGAGCTACTCCAACGATGAAACCGTCCATCACAGTGGAGCAGTACCCCGGGCTCCATCTCCAGACGCCTAAGATCTTCCTCCCCTCCTCCGACAGCCAAGTCAGCCGGATCATCCTCACCGACCAACCCAATCACGCTGAGATCGACATGGCTTCGCCAAAGAGGTTATACACTTATTGCATCTCTCTTTTACTCTACATGTTATATATATTGTCCACTGAGCACACACGGTAACGTGAAATACAATTAGTTTCTCCTACTATATGACAAGCAGTAAGGTACTAGGAAACTTAGCTATCCGTGATGGACTCTCTTGAACGCCATCATTATTAATCTCTGCCTGTTTGACCTGTGCATTTGTCGATGGGCCTAGGAGTTGAGCTAGTAGGGCAGTGGCCTAGGTCCAAAGTAATAGAAGTAGCACAAATACATTTTTTGAGTGTAGGCTTTTCCTTGCTCAAGCTTGCCCACTACAATCGCCGGTGCTTGAAAGGAAAAGTGAAGGAAAAAACATACGAATTGGAAAGTTTCCTATGGTACTACTATTCATGAATTTGGTTCAAAGGAATGGAGCAAAGGAAAACTGTAAGATTTGTTCCTTTAGTGTCTCCTTGGAAGAAAACCCACAGGAATTTTAATTTCCACGTGTCCTCCTTTTCAAAATACGATTCATGAAGCACAAGACTAAGAGATAGTAGCATAATAGCATTGATACGTCCATTTTGCATCATGCTTATATATCAATATTTATTGCATTATGGGTTGTTATTACACATTATGTCACAATACTTATGCCTATTCTCTCTTATTTTACAAGGTTTGCATAAAGAGGGAGAATGCCGGCAGCTGGGATTCTGGCTGGAAAAGGAGAAAATATTAGAGACCTATTCTGCACAGCTCCAAAAGTCCTGAAACTTCACGGATGATGTTTTCCAAATATATAAAAACATTGAGCGCAAGAACTTCACCAAGGGGGCCACACCCTGCCCACGAGGGTGGGGGGCGCCCTACCCCCCTAGTGGCCCTCCGGTGACCATCTTCTCCTATATGGGCTCTTTCGATGGGAAAAAAATCATAAGCCATCTTCTCGGACGAAACTCCGCCACCACGAGGCGGAACCTTGGCGGAACCAATCTAGGGTTCTGGCGGGGCTGTTCTGCCGGGGAAACTTCCCTCCCGGAGGGGGAAATCATCCCCATCGTCATCACCAATGCTCCTCTCATCGGGAGAGGGCAATCTCCATCAACATCTTCATCAGCACCATCTCATCTCAAAACCCTAGTTCATCTCTTGTATCCAATTCTTGTCTCTAAGTCCGGGATTGGTGCTAGTATGTTGCTAGTAGTGTTAATTACTCCTTGTAGTTGATGCTAGTTGGTTTAATTGGTGGAAGATCATATGTTCAGATCCTATATGCATATTAATAACCCTCTGATTATGAACATGTTTATGCTTTGTGAGCAGTTACTTTTGTTCCTGAGGACATGGGAGAAGTCTTGCTATTAGTAGTCATGTGAATTTGGTATTCGTTCGATATTTTGATGAGATGTATGTTGTCTCTCCTCTAGTGGTGTTATGTGAACATCGACTACATGACACTTCACCATTGTTTGGGCCTAGAGGAAGGCATTGGGAAGTAATAAGTAGATGATGGGTTGCTAGAGTGACAGAAGCTTAAACCCTAGTTTATGCGTTGCTTCGTAAGGGGCCGATTTGGATCCATATGTTTCATGCTATGGTTAGGTTTACCTTAATACTTTTGTTGTATTTGCGGATGCTTGCAATAGAGGTTAATCATAAGTGGGATGCTTGTCCAAGTAAGGCAGCACCCAAGCACCGGTCCACCCACATACCAAATTATCAAAGTACCGAACGCGAATCATATGAGCGTGATGAAAACTAGCTTGACGATATTCCCATGTGTCCTCGGGAGCGCTTTACATCATATAAGAGTTTGTCCAGGCTTGTCCTTTGCTACAAAAAGGATTGGGCCACCTTGCTGCACCTTCTTTACTTTTGTTACTTGTTGCTCATTACAAATTATCTTATCACAAAACTATCTGTTACCACTTATTTCAGTACTTGCAGAGAATACCTTGCTGGAAACCGCTTATCATTTCCTTCTGCTCCTTGTTGGGTTCGACACTCTTACTTATCGAAAGGACTACGATAGATCCCCTATACTTGTGGGTCATCAAGACTCTTTTCTGGCGCCGTTGCCGGGGAGTGAAGCGCCTTTGGTAGGTGGAATTTGGTAAGGAAAAATTTATATAGTGTGCTGAAATTTACTGTCACTTGTTACTATGGAAAGTAATCCTCTGAGGGGCTTGTTCGGGGTATCTTCACCCCGACCAGTAGAGCAAAGAGGTGCTCCTTAACCTACTGAACCTACTAAAAATGGAAAATGCTTGCTTTGAAATTCCTTTGGGTATGGTAGAAAAACTGCTAGCTAATCCTTTTTTAGGAGATGGAACAAAACATCCTGATGAGCATCTAATATATGTGGATGAAGTTTGTGGATTATTTAAGCTTGCAGGTGTACCCGGAGATGTTGTTAAGAAGAAGGTCTTCCCTTTATCTTTGAGGGGAGATGCATCGACATGGTATAGGCTATGTGATGATATGGAGTCTTGGAACTACAAATGATTGAAATTGGAATTTCATCAAAAGTTTTATCCTATGCATCTTGTTCATCGTGATCGCAATTATATATATAATTTTTGGCCTCGCGAAGGAGAAAGCATCGCTCAAGCTTGGGGAGGCTTTAATCAATGTTATATTCATGCCCCAATCATGAGCTCTCAAGAGAAATGATTATTCAAAAATTTATGCTCGGCTTTCTGGTAACAATCGCACCATGCTTGATACTTCTTGTGCTGGCTCTTTTATGATGAAGACTATTGAATTCAAATGGGATTTATTGGAAAGAATTAAACGCAACTCCGAAGATTGGGACCTCGACAATGGTAAGGAGTCAGGTATGACACCTAGTTTTGATTGTGTTAAATCTTTTATGGATACCGATATTTTCGTAAATTTAGCACTAAATATGGACTTGACTCTGAGATAGTAGCTTCTTTCTGCGAATCTTTTGCTGCTTATGTTGATCTCCCCAAGGAGAAGTTGTTTAAATATCATCCTCCCATAGAAGTAAAAGTAGTTGCACCTATTAAAGTTGAACAAAAGACTATTACTTATAATGATCCTATTGTTCCTACTTCTTATGTTGAGAAACCACCTTTCCCTGTTAGGATAAAGGATCATGCTAAAGCTTCAACTGTGGTTCGTAAAAGCAATATTAAAACATATACACCTCCTGAGCAAGTTAAAGTTGAACCTAATATTTCTATTGTTAAAGATCTCTTGTCTGATAATATTGATGGGCATGTTATTTATTTCTGTGATGAAACTGCTAGAATTGCTAAACCTCGTGATACAGATAAACCTAGACCTGTGATAGGCATGCCTGTTATTTCTGTTAAAATAGGATATCGTTGTTAACATGGCTTATGTGATATGGGTGCTAGTGCTAGTGCAATACCTATTGACTTATACAAAGAAATTATGCATGACATTGCACCTGTTGAGTTAGAAGATATTGATGTCACAATTAAACTTGCTAATAGAGATATTATTTCACCAATGGGAATTGTTAGAGATGTTGAAGTCTTGTGTGGGAAAACTAAATATTGCTGATTTTCTTGTTCTTGGTTCCCCACAAGATAGCTTTTGTCCCATTATATTTGGTAGACCCTTCTTAAATACTGTTAATGCTACCATAGATTGCAAAAGAGATGTTGTTACTGTCGGTTTAGATGATATGACTCATGAATTTAATTTTTCTAAATTTAGTAGACAACACCGTGAAGAAGAATTACCTAGTAAGGATGAAATTATTGGTCTTGCTTCTATTGCCGTACCTCCTAGTGATCCTTTAGAACAATATTTGCTAGACCATGAAAATGATATGTTTATGAATGAAAGAAGGGAATTAGATGAAGTATTCTTTAAACAGGAACCTATTCTGAAACACAATTTACCTGTTGAAATCCTAGGGGATCCTCCTCCACCCAAGGGTGATCCCGTGTTTGAGCTTAAACCGTTACCTGATACTCTTAAATATGCTTATCTTGATGAGAAAAAGATATATCCTGTTATTATTAGTGCTAACCTTTCAGAACATGAAGAAGAGAGATTATTGAAAACTCTGAAGAAGCACCGTGCTGCTATTGGGTATACTCTTGATGATCTTAAGGGCATTAGTCCCACTCTATGTCAACATAAAATTAATTTGGAAGAAGATGCTAAACCAGTTCGTGATCATCAACGCCGTCTGAATCCTAAAATGAAAGAAGTGGTAAGAAAGGAGATACTAAAGCTCCTTGAGGCAGGTATAATTTATCCCGTTGCTGATAGTCAAGTGGGTAAGCCCTGTCCATTGTGTCCCTAAGAAGGGAGGTATTACTGTTGTTCCTAATGATAAAGATGAATTGATTCCTCAAAGAATTATTACTGGTTATAGGATGGTAATTGATTTCCGCAAATTAAATAAGGCTACTAAAAAGGATCATTACCCCTTACCTTTTATCGATCAAATGCTAGAAAGATTATCCAAACATACACATTTTTGCTTTCTAGATGGTTATTCTGGTTTCTCTCAAATACCTGTGTCAGCCAAAGATCAATCAAAGACTACTTTTACATGCCCTTTTGGTACTTTTGCTTATAGACGTATGCCTTTTGGTTTATGTAATGCACCTGCTACCTTTCAAAGATGCATGATGGCTATATTCTCTGACTTTTGTGAAAAGATTTGTGAGGTTTTCATGGACGACTTTTCCGTCTATGGATCTTCTTTTGATGATTGCTTGAGCAACCTTGATCGAGTTTTGCAGAGATGTGAAGAAACTAATCTTGTCTTGAATTGGGAAAAGTGCCACTTTATGGTTAATGAAGGTATTGTCTTGGGGCATAAAGTTTCTGAAAGAGGTATTGAAGTTGATAAAGCCAAGGTTGATGCTATTGAAAAGATGCCATGTCCCAAGGACATCAAAGGTATAAGAAGTTTCCTTGGTCATGCCGGTTTTTATAGGAGGTTCATTAAGGACTTCTCAAAAATCTCTCGGCCTCTGACTAATTTATTACAAAAAGATATACCATTTGTCTTTGATGATGATTGTGTAGAAGCATTTGAAATACTTAAGAAAGCATTGATCTCTGCACCTATTGTTCAGCCACCTGATTGGAATTTACCCTTTGAAATTATGTGTGATGCTAGTGATTATGCTGTAGGTGCTGTTCTAGGACAAAGAGTTGATAAGAAACTAAATGTTATTCAATATGCTAGTAAAACTCTAGACAATGCTCAAAGAAATTATGCTACTACTGAAAAAGAATTCTTAGCAGTTGTATTTGCCTGTGATAAGTTTAGACCTTATATTGTTGATTCTAAAGTAACTATTCACACTGATCATGCTGCTATTAAATATCTTATGGAAAAGAAAGGTGCTAAACCTAGACTTATTAGATGGGTTCTCTTGCTACAAGAATTTGATTTGCATATTGTTGATAGAAAAGGAGCTGAGAACCCCGTTGCAGACAACTTGTCTAGGTTAGAAAATGTGCTTGATGACCCACTACCTATTGATGATAGCTTTCCTGATGAGCAATTAAATGTCATAAATGCTTCTCATACTGCTCCATGGTATGCTGATTATGCTAATTACATTGTTGCTAAGTTTATACCACCTAGTTTCACATACCAGCAAAAGAAAAAGTTCTTCTATCATTTGAGGCATTACTTTTGGGATGACCCACATCTTTATAAAGAAGGAGTAGATGGTGTTATTAGACGTTGTGTACCTGAGCATGAACAGGAACAGATCCTACGCAAGTGTCACTCCGAAGCTTATGGAGGACACCATGCTAGAGATAGAACTGCACATAAGGTACTGCAATCTGGTTTTTATTGGCCTACTCTCTTCAAGGATGCCCGTAAGTTTGTCTTATCTTGTGATGAATGTCAAAGAATTGGTAATATTAGTAGACGTCAAGAAATGCCTATGAATTATTCACTTGTTATTGAACCATTTGATGTTTGGGGCTTTGACTATATGGGACCTTTTCCTTCCTCTAATGGTTATACACATATTTTAGTTGTTGTTGATTACGTTACTAAGTGGGTAGAAGCTATTCCAACTAGTAGTGCTGATCATAACACTTCTATTAAAATGCTTAAAGAAGTTATTTTCCAAGGTTTGGAGTCCCTAGATATTTAATGACTAATGGTGGTTCACATTTTATTCATGGTGCTTTTCGTAAAATGCTTGCTAAATATGATGTTAATCATAGAATTGCATCCCCTTATCACCCTCAGTCTAGTGGTCAAGTAGAATTGAGTAATAGAGAACTCAAATTAATTTTGCAAAAGACTGTTAATAGGTCTAGAAAGAATTGGTCCAAGAAACTTGATGATGCATTATGGGCCTATAGAACTGCATATAAAAATCCTATGGGTATGTCTCCGTATAAAATGGTCTATGGAAAAGCATGTCACTTACCTCTCAAACTAAAACACAAGGCTTAGTGGGCTATTAAAGAACTAAATTATGATTTTAAACTTGCTGGTGAGAAGAGGTTATTTGATATTAACTCACTTGATGAATGGAGAACCCAAGCCTACGAAAATGCCAAGTTGTTTAAAGAAAAAGTTAAAAGATGTCATGACAAAAGGATACAAAAGCGTGAGTTTAATGTAGGTGATTATGTATTGCTATACAACTCTCATTTAAGTTTTTTTGCAGGAAAACTTCTCTCTAAATGGGAAGGTACCTACATTATCGAGGAGGTCTACCGTTCCGGTGCCATAAAAATCAACAACTTCGAAGGCACAAATCCGAAGGTGGTAAATGGTCAAAGAATCAAGCATTATATCTCAGGTAATCCCATAAATGTTGAAACCAATGTTATTGAAACCATAACCCCGGAGGAATACATAAGGGACACTTTTCAGAACGTTCCAGACTCCGAAAAGGAATAGGTATGTGGTACGGTAAGTAAACCGACTCCAAAACAGTTTTTAAGGCAATAATTCTCCGTTTTGGAATATTTAGAAAAATAGAAAAATAAGCAGCAGTCCGGAAAGGACACGAGGGCTTCACAAGGGTGGAGGGCGCGCCCTACCCCCTGGGCCCGCCCCCCTACCTCGTGGGCACCTCGTGTGCTCTCCGGACTCCATTTTCTTACAGGACACGTATTTTGGTCGGTAAAGATTCATTATATAACCTCCCGGGGGTTTTGACTCCCGTATCACGCAAAAATCTCCTGTTTGTGTTTCGAGTTGTTACTACTGCAGATTAGAGCAGGATGTCTTCGCAAGAGTCAGTTGGGGAGAGCCGGGTGTCTCATCTAGCACCAGGATCAATGACAAACAATCATGTTGACCCCTTTGGGCCAGCAAGGGAGGAAGAGATGGAGGCTGATTTGATGAGGATAGATGCCATGGAGGATCAAGAAGTTACTTCCTGCATCCAAGCTGGATTCACAATGGGAGAACTGCAGAGCTCACCTATTCCAAACTCGATTATCCCTTCCAATGTTAGATTTCTTTCTTATGAGAATATGAAAAAGAGTGTCACTGGTTCTCCCGCAGCTATGCAGCACCCTTGGGTGCAGGGAGCTTTGGCTGTTACAAGAAAACTCCGAAAGGAAATAATGGATCTCAATCAGCAAGTTAACAAGCTTGAGGAGGAGAATCGTATCTTGAGGGGCATCATCGCCAAGAACATCACATCACCATCCCCGAAGAGAGAAGACATAATCACCTGGGTATGGGCACTCCCACTTGCAACTGCCAAGCTTGGGGGAGTGCCCCGTATCGTATCACCATCACTTTTATCTTTACCGTTTTTCTTAGTTCGATCCTTTTGGTAATATCTTGATCTAGTAGAATAAAAGTTCTTAGTATGATCTAGTTGTGAGTTTTGCTTTATTATCCTTCTATGTAATTGAATCCGTGAGCTATATAATAAAGATTAGTGTTGAGTCAAGGGCTTGATTATTTTGCCATGATCCTAAGTGAATAAAAGAAAAGAGAAAAAATAAAAAGAAACAAAGAGATCATGTGACTCTTATGGAGAGTAATGAGCTCACATAGAAAGAGTATGATGAATAAAAGTTGTTGAGGGTTGACAAACATAGTTTTGGTCATCGTTGCAATTAATAGGAAGTAATAAAGAAAGAGAGGTCTTCACATATAAATATACTATCTTGGACATCTTTTATGATTGTGAGCACTCATTAAAATATGACATGCTAAAGAGTTGACATTGGACAAGGAAGACAACATATTGGGTTATGTTTTCTTACATCTGAGATAAATTATATTGTCTTGGATCCTCCAACATGTTGAGCTTGCCTTTCTCCCTCATGCTAGCCAAATTCATTGCACCAAGTAGAGATACTACTTGTGCTTCCAAATACCCTTAAACCAGTTTTGCCATGAGAGTCCACCATACCTACCTATGGATTGAGTAAGATCCATCAAGTAAGTTGTCATCGGTGCAAGCAATAAAAATTGCTCTCTAAATATGTATGATTGATTGGTGTGGAAGAAATAAGCTTTATACGATCGTGTGATATGGAAGTAATAAAAGCGACAGACTGCATAATAAAGGTCCATATCACAAGTGGCAATATAAAGTGATGTTCTTTCGCATTAGGATTTTGTGCATCCAACCATAAAAGCGCATGACAACCTCTGCTTCCCTCTGCGAAGGGCCTATCTTTTACTTTTATCTCCTACACTGCATAAGAGTCATGGTGATCTTCACCCTTCCTTTTTACATTTTATCCTTTGGCAAGCACAATATGTTGGAAAGATCCTGGTATATATGGCTAATTGGATGTGAGTTTTCATGAACTATTACTGTTGACATTACCCTTGAGGTAAAACGTTGGGAGGCAAAACTATAAGCCCCTATCTTTCTCTGTGTCCGATTAAAACTCCATACCCATAAGTATTGCGTGAGTGTCAGCAATTGTGAAAGACTATATGATAGTTGAGTATGTGGACTTGCTGAAAAGCTCTTATACATTGACTCTTTCCTATGTTATGATAAATTGCAATTGCTTCAATGACTGAGATTATAGTTTGTTAGTTTTCAATGAAGTTTACGATTCATACTTGATATTGTGATTGAATTATTACTCTAGCATAAGATATCATATGACAAGAATTATATAAGTTGCTGTTCTAAGAATGATCATGATGCCCTCATGTCCGTATTTTATTTTTATCGACACCTTCATCTCTAAACATGTGGACATATTTTTCGATTTCGGCTTTTCGCTTGAGGACAAGCGAGGTCTAAGCTTGGGGGAGTTGATACGTCCATTTTGCATCATGCTTTTATATCAATATTTATTGCATTATGGGCTGTTATTACACATTATGTCACAATACTTATGCCTATTCTCTCTTATTTTACAAGGTTTACATAAAGAGGGAGAATGCCGGCAGCTGGGATTCTGGCTGGAAAAGGAGCAAATATTAGAGACCTATTCTGCACAGCTCCAAAAGTCCTGAAACTTCACGGATGATGTTTTCCAAATATATAAAAAACATTGAGCGCAAGAACTTCACCAGGGGGGCCACACCCTGCCCACGAGGGTGGGGGCGCGCCCTACCCCCTGGGCGCGCCCCCTACCTCGTGGGCCCCCTGGTGGCCCTCCGGTGACCATCTTCTGCTATATGGACTCTTTCGATGGGAAAAAATCATAAGCCATCTTCTCGGACGAAACTCCGCCGCCACGAGGCGGAACCTTGGCGGAACCAATCTAGGGTTCTGGCGGGGCTGTTCTGCCGGGGAAACTTCCCTCCCGGAGGGGGAAATCATCGCCATCGTCATCACCAACGCTCCTCTCATCGGGAGAGGGCAATCTCCATCAACATCTTCATCAGCACCATCTCATCTCAAAACCCTAGTTCATCTCTTGTATCCAATTCTTGTCTCCAAGTCCGGGATTGGTGCTAGTAGGTTGCTAGTAGTGTTAATTACTCCTTGTAGTTGATGCTAGTTGGTTTAATTGGTGGAAGATCATATGTTCAGATCCTATATGCATATTAATACCCCTCTGATTATGAACATGTTTATGCTTTGTGAGTAGTTACTTTTGTTCCTGAGGACATGGGAGAAGTCTTGCTATTAGTAGTCATGTGAATTTGGTATTCGTTTGATATTTTGATGAGATGTATGTTGTCTCTCCTCTAGTGGTCTTATGTGAACGTCGACTACATGACACTTCACCATTGTTTGGGCCTAGAGGAAGGCATTGGGAAGTAATAAGTAGATGATGGGTTGCTAGAGTGACAGAAGCATAAACCCTAGTTTATGCGTTGCTACGTAAGGGGCTGATTTGAATCCCTATGTTTCATGCTATGGTTAGGTTTACCTTAATACTTTTGTTGTATTTGCGGATACTTGCAATAGAGGTTAATCATAAGTGGGATGTTTTTCCAAGTAAGGGCAGCACCCAAGCACCGATCCACCCACATACCAAATTATCAAAGTACCGAACGCGAATCATATGAGCGTGATGAAAACTAGCTTGACGATATTTCCATGTGTCCTCGGGAGTGCTTTACATCATATAAGAGTTTGTCAAGGCTTGTCCTTTGCTACAAAAAGGGTTGGGCCACCTTGCTGCACCTTATGTACTTTTGTTACTTGTTGCTCGTTACAAATTATCTTATCACAAAACTATCTGTTACCACTTATTTCAGGACTTGCAGAGAATACCTTGCTGGAAACCGCTTATCATTTCCTTCTGCTCCTCGTTGGGTTCGACACTCTTACTTATCGAAAGGACTACGATAGATTCCCTATATTTGTGGGTCATCAAGCATTATAATCGTACATTTTGTTGTGGTTTGACTTAATCTCACATTGCTTCTTTGCATCCTGTTATCTTCCAATTCTTGTGTATCAAACACCCAGATTGGCATAAATCCTGTGTTTTCAAATTCTGTTTTGCGTGTGCATTCCTATCCTATTCCTGTCTATTTCATATCCATGCATTGTACAATCCTCAAATTCAAACAAGCCCTTACACAATTACTTCTGTTATAGATATGTGTCAAAGAAAACCTTGTGTGGTTTGTCCTGCTCCTGCTGCGTTGTGTTCCACCCCAGCTCAGCTGCTCCAACAATGGAAGGGTTCACCACAGCAGGGATCCGCTCTCCAGACTGTCTTTCGCCGCCTCAGATCTTCTTCCCCGCCGCCGGCAGCCACGACAACTACATTACCATCATCAACTGAGCAGATGACCTTGAGGACTACATGGATCCGCAAGAGAGGTCGCACTCTTCCATGTCTACTTACGTTATGCATCGCTTAATATGATGACATGCTACTTTATCGTCGTGTTCATCTATTAGACTCCGAGTCAGGTCCAAACTAATGCTGAAACTTTATGCCTAAATCAGTTCGGCTTCTTGAGTCTCAACTTCAAGTTGAAAGACATCGATCAGATGTTATGCGACAGGAAGCCGAAGGACTGAGGAAGTCCCTGCAGAATTCAGATGCATACTTTCTGGTGCAACAGCAAGTGCTGGAGGATTTAAGCGCCAAACAAGAGAAAGTTAATAAGCTTGCTAAGCATCTTGCTAGCATTATGGGTACCCAGGATATTGTTTCTTGAGCTCTTCTAAAGTGGTTTCAGTTCTGGACTTGTTTTGCTACGGCGTTTATTTGCACTGGTCACCAACTTTGACAACCAGTGTATATGATATGCTACTTTGTTCCCTATATTTTCATTGGTGGCGAACTTTGATGCCTAATGGATGTAATATGTGTAGTAGCCGTGATAGCCTAGCGTAAGTTGCTTGCTTATTTATTTCCTTATTGTCTTGTTTATTTTTTTGCTTGTAGTCAATGCAGTACTTTTTCCGCCGTTTGCTAGTGGCTGCAATAACCTATTTTTTAAAACTAGGCCACAATAACCATGGGCTACATATTTACTGTAGTTACCATGGGCCTCCTACAGGCCATAGAAACAATGGGCCTTCTTAGGGCCATAGAAAGAATGGGCCTTCTACGGGCCGTAGCATCAATGGGCCTTCTACGTGCCGTATGATCGATAGGCCAAACATGGGACAATAACAGACCGCATTATGAGCCGTAAACGGGCTAGATTTGGAATTGTACATTCATGAGCCGACAATAACAAGCCGTCTTTAATCGGCCGTATTTGATGACGTTATGAAAATGGCCCAACGGAGTAACGGGCCGCAAATGGGCCGATTGTAACCACGGGCTAAATTTGGCCCACAGGCGGAAAAGGCCAATGACGGATCGTAAGTAACCGAATGCTGGAAATGAGCCCAAGAATAAATGGTCCTTGAGAAGGCCGAAAGATAACACAGGTTGGAAACGGCCCAATGAAATAATGGGCCGTTAATGGGTATAAAGGGGTACACTGTTCATTGCGGGCCAGATTCACCACAGGCCGTTAATGGGCCAAGAGTTACTAATGGTCTCGTACGGGCAGAAAGACATGATGGGCCATACATGGGCCGGAAGTTACAACGGGCTAGAGTCATATTGGAAGGCCCAGATGAAGCTAGTGGGCTTAATTCATATAGGCCGTAATGGGTCGTGAGTTAGCGGGCCGTAAATGGGCTATATGCGAACAAGCCGTTAACAGGCTTTCCGTGGGCCAGCCTTTTACCTTTTGACCAATTCAAACAGGCCGGCCTTTTCACCGGAATGGGCCTCTATTGGGTCGTGCCATGTGTCGACGTATCATAGGCGCCCCCTGTCCAATGAATGGATGACATCTGTCCCAACGGTGAGCCAACATGTGTTTCCTCCGGCCAATGAGAATTTTACACGTGGAAAATCCTCATTGGTCCGGGTTGTTAGCGGGTTATCGGATCCAAAACCGGACCTGATATCTTAATGGCGTCCCATTATGGTGGATGCCACGTGTCGGTCACCCTTGACGAAAGCACTTCCATGATGCGCGATTTATCGTCATGGAAGTGGACACTTCCGTGATGATAATTTTGGTAATGTCATGGAACACTTCTACGATAGCACGGGTATGACTATCTTGATTCTGTCATAAATTTGTCATGGATGTACATGCATGACAGAAAACGTGACCTACTGTGACAAACACGTATCATCACGGAAATGTATTTTTTGTAGTGAAAAGAACATGCTAAGTTTTCAACTGTGGTCAATAAAAGTAATATTAGAGCACCTAAACCTGCTGGACAAATCAAAGTAGAACCTAGTGTTGCTATTCTTAAAGATCTCTTGGTAGAAAATGTAGATGGGCATGTTATTTACTTTTCTCATGAAGTTGCTGGAATTGCTAAACCCGATGAGAAAGATAAACATGGACCTGTTGTTGGCATGCCTGTTGTTTTGGTCAAAATAGGAGATCGCTGTTATCATGGTTTATGTGACTTAGGTGCTAGCGTGAGTGCTATTCCTTTTACCTTATACCAAGAAATTATGAATGATATAGCACCCGCTGAAATAGAAGACATAGATGTTACTATTAAACTTGCTAATAGAGAAACCATCACACCACTTGGGATTGTTAGAGATGTTGAAGTCTTGTGTGGGAAAATAAAGTATACTACTGATTTTCTTGTTCTTGGTTCCCCACAAGATGACTTTTGTCCGATTATCTTTGGTAGACCTTTCTTGAACACTGTCAATGCTACTATAGATTTTCATAAACAAACTGTTAGTATTAGCTTTAGTGATGAGTCTCATGAATTTAATTTCTCCAAGTTTAATAGACAACCTCATAATAAAGAATTACCTAGTAAGGATGAAATAATTGGTCTTACTTCTATTGTTGTGCCTCCTACTGATCCACTAGAACAATATTTGCCAGACCACAAAAACGTATGCATATGCATGAAATAAATGAAATGAAATAGATAAAAATTCTTTGAACAACGACCTCTTGATGTGGCTAGCACTACGTCGGTATTTCCCCAAAGAGGAAGGGATGATGCAGCATAGCTACTATAGGTATTTCCCTCAGTGATGAGACCAAGGTTATCAAACCAGTAGGAGAACCACGCAACACTACGTGAACGGCACCTGCACACAAAGAACAAATACTTGCAACCCGACGTAAAAGAGTGGTTGTCATTTTGTCAATCCCTCTCGGGTAAAAGATTGGTAAATTTGTAGTAGATTGGATAAATTGATCTCGCGGAACACGAGATAAAATAAATAAATAAATATTGCAGGAAGGTATTTTTTTGGTTTTTGGATTAATAGATCTGAAAACAAAAGTAAATAAAAATAGATCTCGAAGGCAAATATGATAAAGAAGAGACCCGGGGGCCGTAGATTTCACTAGTGGCTTCTCTCGAGAAAAATAGCATAGATGGGTAAACAAATTATTGTTGGGCAATTGATAGAACTTCAAATAATTATGACGATATCCAGGCAATGATCATTATATGGGCATCACGTCCAAGATTAGTGGATCGACTCCTGCCTGCATCTACTACTATTACTCCACGCATCGACTGCTATCCAGCATGCATCTAGTGTATTAAGTTCATGGAGAAATGAAGTAATTTAATAAGAACGATGACATGATGTAGACAAGATCTACTCATATAGGAATAGACTCCATCTTGTTATCCTTAATAGCAACGATACATACGTGTTGTTTCCCCTTCTGTCACTGGGATCGAGCACCGTAAGATCAAACCCATCACAAAGCACCTCTTCCCATGGCAAGAAAAATCAATCTAGTCGGCCTAACTAAACCAAAGATTTGAAGAAGAAATATGGATATCATGCATATAAGAGATCAAAAGTCTCAAATAACTTTCATGGTTGAAAACATAGATCTGGTCATAAACTCAAATAACTAGGTATGAGCAACCTTGAATTGGGAGAGGTGACACTTTATGGTTAATGAAGGTATTGTTTTGGGACATAAAATTTCTGAATGAGGTATTGAGGTGTATAAAGCTAAAGTTGATGCAATTGAGAAAATGCCATGTCCTAAAGATATTAAAGGTATTTGTAGTTTCCTTGGTCATGTTTGTTTCTATAGGAGGTTTATTAAAGATTTCATTAAAATTTCTAGGCCTCTTACAAATCTTTTACAAAAGGATGTTCCATTTGTTTTTGATGATGATTGTGTAGAAGCCTTTAAAACACTTAAGAAAGCCTTAACTTTTGCACCTATTGTTCAACCACCTGATTGGAACTTGCATTTTGAAATTATGCGTGATGCTATTGATTGTGTTGTTGGTGTTGTTCTAGGACAAAGAGTTGATAAGAAATTAAATGTTATCCATTATGCTAGTAAAACTCTAGACAGTGCCCAAAGAAATTATGCCACTACTAAAAAAGAACTTTTAGCTGTTGTATTTGCTCGTGATAAATTCAGATCTTATATTGTTGATTCTAAAGTGATTGTCCACACAGATCATGCTGCTATAAAATATCTTATGGAAAAGAAAGATGCTAAACCTAGACTTATTTGGTGGGTTATCTGTTGGGGAACATAGTAATTAAAAAAACCTACGAACACGCAAGATCTATCTAGGAGATGCATAGCAACGAGAGGGGAGAGTGTGTACACGTACCCTCGTAGACCGAAAGCGGAAGCGTTTCGTAACGCGATCGATGTAGTCGAACGTCTTCACGATCCAATCGATCCAAGTACCGAACATACGGCACCTCCGTGTTCAACACACATTCAGCACGATGATGTCCCTTGAGCTCTTTATCTAGTAGAGGGTCGAGGGAGAGTTTCGTCAGCACAACGGTGTGGTGACGGTGTTGATGATGTGATCCGCACAGGGCTTCGCCTAAGCACTACGACAATATGACCGAGGTGATAAACTGTGGAGGGGGAACCACACACGGCTAAGACAATTGATGTTTTCCTTTGGGGTGCCCTCTACCAATATATATAAAGGAGGGGGAGGAGGAGGACGGCCTAGGGGGAGGCGCGCCAAGGGGGGGAGTCCTACTAGGACTCCAAACCTAGTAGGATTCGGCCTCCCTTTCCTTCGAACAGAGAGGGGGGACGGGAAGGGAAAGAGAGGGAGAAGGAAAGAGGGGGGAGCACCCCTCCCCTTGTCCAATTCGGATTGGGGCAATGGGGGAGAACGCCTCCTCTCGTGGCCTGTCTCCTCTCCTCCACTATGGCCCATTAGGTCCATTAACTTTCCCGGGGGGTTCCGGTAACCTCCCGGTACTCTGAAAAATCCCCAATCTTCCTCGGAACCATTCCTGTGTCCGTATATAACCTTCCAATATATCAATCTCTACCTCTCGACCATTTTGAGACTCATCATCGTGTCTATGATCTCATCCGGGACTCTGAACAAACTTCCGTCAACAAAACACATAACTCATAATACAAATCGTCATCGAAGTTAAACGTGCGGACCCTATGGGTACAAGAACTATGTAGACATGACCGAGACACATCTCCAATCAATAACCAATAGCGGAACCTGGATGCTCATATTGGTATTCTACGAAGATCTTTATCGGTCAAACCGAATAACAACATACATTATTCCCTTTGTCATCGGTATGTTACTTGCCCGAGATTCGATCATTGGTATCTTCATACCTAGTTCAATCTCGTTACCGGCAAGTCTCTTTACTCGTTCCGTAATGTATCATCCCGTAACTAACTCATTAGTTACATTGCTTGCAAGGCTTATAGTGATGTGCATTACCGAGAGGGACCAGAGATACCTCTCTGATACTCGGAGTGACAAATCCTAATCTTGATCTATGCCAACTCAACAAACACCATTGGAGACACCAATAGATCATCTTTATAATCACCCAGTTACGTTGTGACATTTGATAGCACACAAAGTGTTCCTCCGGTATTCGGGAGTTGCATAATCTCATAGTCAGAGGAACATGTATAAGTCATGAAGAAAGCAATAGCAATAAAACTAAACGGTCATTATGCTAAGCTAACGGATGGGTCTTGTCCATCACATCATTCTCCAATGATGTGATCCTGTTCATCAAATGACAACACATGTCTATGGTCAGGAAACTTAACCATCTTTGATTAACGAGCTAGTCAAGTAGAGGCATACTAGGTACACTCTGTTTGTCTATGTATTCACACATGTACTAAGTTTCCGGTTAATACAATTCTAGCATGAATAATAAACATTTATCATGATATAAGGAAATATAAATAAAAACTTTATTATTGTCTCTAGGGCATATTTCCTTCAGTCTCCCACTTGCACTAGAGTCAATAATCTAGTTCACATAGCCATGTGATTTAACACCAATAGTTCACATCACCATGTGACCAACACTCAAAGGGTTTACTAGAGTCAATAATCTAGTTCACATCGCCATGAGATTAACACCCAAAGAGTAGTAATGTGTGATCATGTTTTGCTTGTGAGAAAAGTTCAGTCAACGGGTCTGCCACATTCAGATCCTTATGTATTTTGCAAATTTCTATGTCTACAATGCTCTGCATGGAGCTACTCTAGCTAATTGCTCCAACTTTTAATATGTATCCAGATTGAGACTCAGAGTCATCCAGATCAGTGTTAAAGCTTGGATCGACGTAACTCTTTATGATGAACTCTTTATCACCTCCATAATCGAGAAATATTTCCTTAGTCCTCTAAGGATAATTTTGACCGTTGTCCAGTGATCTACTCCTGGATCACTATTGTACCCCTTTGCCAAACTCATGGCAAGGTACACAATAGGTCTGGTATAGATCATGGCATACTTTATAGAACCTATGGCTGAGGCATAGGGAATGACTTTCATTCTCTCTATCTTCTGCCGTGGTTGGGTTTTTAGTCTTACTCAACTTCATATCTTACAACTCAGGCAAGAACTCCTTTGACTGATCCATTTTGAACTCCTTCAAAATCTTATCAAGGTATGTACTCATCGAAAGTCTTATCAAGTGTCTTGATCTATCTTTATAGATCTTGATGCCCAATATGTAAGTAGCTTCACCGAGGACTTTCTTTGAAAAACTCCTTTCAAACACTCCTTTATGTTTTCCAGAAAATTCTACATCATTTCCGATCAATAATATTTCATTCACATATACCTATCAGAAAGGTTGTAGTGCTCCCACTGACTTTCTTGTAAATATAGGCTTCACCGCAAGTCTGTATAAATCTATATGCTTTGATCAACTCATCAAAGCGTATATTCCAACTCTGAGATGCTTGCACCAGTCCATAGATGGATCACTGGAGCTTGCACTCTTCGTTAGCACCTTTAGGATTGAGAAAACCTTCTTGTTGCATCATATAAAAGTCTTCTTTAATAAATCCATTAAGAAATACAGTTTTGACATCCATTTGCCAGATTTCATAAAATGCGGCAATTGCTAACATGATTCAGACAGACTTTAAGCATCGATATGAGTGAGAAAATCTCATCGTAGTCAACACCTTGAACTTGTCGAAAACCTTTTGCGACACTTCAAACTTTGTAGATAGTAACACTAGTATCAGCGTCCGTCTTCCTCTTGAAGATCCATTTAGTCTCAATGGCTCGCCGATCATCGGGCATGTCAACCAAAGTCCATACTATGTTCTCATACATGGATCCCAACTTAGATTTCATGGCCTCAAGCCATTTCGCGGAATCTGGGCTGATCATCGCTTCCTCATAGTTCGTAGGCTTGTCATGGTCTAGTAACATGACTTACAGAACAGGATTACCATACCACTCTGGTGCAGACCGTACTCAGGTTGACCTACGAGGTTCAGTAGTAACTTGATCTGAAGTTTCATGATAATCATCATTAGCTTCCTCACTAATTGGTGTAGGAATCAATGGAATAGATTTTTGTGATGAACTATTTTCCAATTCGGGAGATGGTTGAATTACATCATCAAGTTCTACTTTGCTCCCACTTACTTCTTTCGAGAGAAACTCCTTCTCTAGAAAGGATCCATTCTTAGCAACAAATATCTTGCCTTTGGATCTGTGATAGAAGGTGTACCCAATAGTTTATTTTGGGTATCCTATGAAGACGCACTTTTCTGATTTGGGTTCGAGCTTATCAGTTTGAAACTTTTTCACATAAGCATTGCAACCCCAAACTTTAGGAAACGACAGCTTTGGTTTCTTGCCAAACCAAAGTTCATATGCTGTCGTCTCAACGGAATTAGATGGTGCCCTATTTAACGTTAATGCAGATGTCTCTAATGCATAGCCCCCAAAACGATAGTGGTAAATCGGTAAGAGACATCATAGATCCCACCATATCTAATAAAGTACAATTATGATGTTCGGACACACCATTACGCTGTGGTGTTCCAGGTGGTGTGAGTTGTGAAACTATTCCACATTGTTTTAAATGAAGGCCGAAACTCGTAACTCAAATATTCGCCTCTGCGATCAGATTATAGATTTTTTTTTTCTTGTTACGATGATCATCCACTTCACTCTGAAATTTTTTGAACTTTTCAAAATGATTCAGACTTGTGTTTCATTAAGTAGATATACCTATATCTACTCAAATCAACTGTGAAGTTTAGAAAATAACGATACCCGCCACGAGCCTCAACACTCATCGGATTGCATACATCGGTATGTATTATTGTAACGCCCTCGATGCGGCTATATCTCCCACATGTCGAAGCACGACTCAGAGGCATAACCGCATTGAAAGCAATGTCGCAAGTGAGGTAATCTTCACAACAACCCATGTAAATAAATAAAGGGGAAAGGTACATAGTTGGCTTACACTCGCCACGTCACACAAATACATAAATAAGTCATTACATTCATCCAATAAACTCAAGGTCCGACTACGGAACCAAAATAAAGATCAACCCCCAAATGCGACAAAGTCCCCGATCGCCCCAACTGGGCACCACTACTGATCATCTGGGAAAGACACGTAGTAACGACGAGAGTCTTCATCGAACTCCCACTTGAGCTCCGTCATATCATCGGTCCCTGCATCTAGTTTTGGAAGTAATCTGTGAGTCACAGGGACTCAGCAATATCACACCCTCACGATCAAGACTATTTAAGCTTATAGGTAAGGTAAAGGTATGATGTGGAGCTGTAGCAAGCGACTAGCATATATGGTGGCTAACATACGCAAATGAGAGCGAGAAGAGGAGGCAAAAGCATGGTCGAACAACTATGATCAAGAAGTGATCCTAGAACAACCTATGTCAAACATTACTCCAACACCGTGTTCACTTCCCGGACTCCACCGAGAAGAGACCATCACGGTTACACACGCGGTTGATGCATTTAAGTTTCAAGTTATCTACAACTGGACATTAACAAATTCCCATCTGCCCATAACCGCGGGCACGACTTTCAAAAGTTCAAATCCCTGCAGGGGAGTCCCAACTTAGCCCATCACAAGCTCTCACGGTTAACGAAGGATATTCCTTCTCCCAAGACAATCCAATCAGACTCGGCATCCTGGTTACAAGACATCCTTGACAATGGTAAAACAAGTCCAGCAACACCGCCCGAATGTGCCGACAAATCCCAATAGGAGCTGCACATATCTCGTTCTCAGGGCACACTCAAATGAGACTAGCTACGAGTAAAACCAACCCTCAAGTTTCCCCGAGGTGGCCCCGCAGGCAGCTCAGTTGGACCAACACTCAGAGGAGCACTGGCCTAGGGGGGTTTAATAAAGATGACCCTTGGGCTCCGGAAACCCAAGGGAAAAAGAGGCTAGGTGGCAAATGGTAAAAACCAAGGTTGGGCATTGCTGGAGGAGTTTATTCAAGGCGAACTGTCAAGGGTTTCCCATTATAACCCAACCGTGTAAGAATGCAAAATCCGGGAACATAACACCGATATGACGGAAACTAGGGCGGCAAGAGTGGAACAAAACACCAGGCATAAGGCCGAGCCTTCCACCCTTTACCAAGTATATAGGTGCATTAAGATAAACAAGATAATATTATGATATCCCAAAAATAAACATGTTCCACCAAGGAACAATCTCCAATCTTCACCTGCAACTAGCAACGCTATAAGAGGGGCTGAGCAAAGTGGTAACATAGCCAAACAATGGTTTGCTAGGACAAGGGGGGTTAGAGGTTTGACATGGCAATTTGGGAGGCATGATAAGCAAGTGGTAGGTATCGTAGCATAGGCATAGAAAAAGAGCGAGCATCTAGCAAGCAAAGATAGAAGTGATTTCGAGGGTATGGTCATCTTGCCTGCAAAGTTCTCAGAGTTGCCTTGATCCTCGTAAGCGTACTCAATAGGATCCTCGTTCACGTACTCGTCTCCCGGCTCTACCCAAGCAAGAACAACAAACAAAAAGGAACACAATCAACCACGTGCAATGCTCAAGCAACATGATGCAAACATGGTATGATATGCGGGATGCGATATGTGATGCATATGCATGATTTGGAAAGGAATGATTGAACCTGGCCTCAACTTTGAAATCCAAGAGTGCCACTGGAAAGGTGAGATGATTTCGGTCGAAATCGATATAAAGATCACCGAAATCAGATGCACGGTTTGGAAATGGCAAGCAAAACAAATATGGCACCGGTCTGCGATAATCAGCAAGTGACCAACTAAATGCATCAAGACAAATATGCTACAGCACTCAAACATAAAAAAAATACATGGCAGGGATACACTCATGATGCTTGACAAAAGATGAACACTGAGATACGGCTAACTCACTCATTAACAGGTTAAAACAAGCATGGCAAAAGTGCAAAAGATTACTGGTTAGAGACTTAGTGAAAATAACAAGTCGGAAATTTATCATCAGGAAGCAATGTTTAGAGCACGATAACTACATGCTACAGGAACATATCATGGCAAGGCAAAGCATGGCATGAAGCTACTCAAAGCATATAACAAAAAGTCCCTTACTGACCATGAGCCAAAAGGGACCAGAAAATACAATTGCAAGCATGTGAACATAGCAAAAACATAAACAGATTCACACTTAGTGAAAAACTGGAGCATGCAAAACAGATTAACAAGTAGGCATGTTTACGAACTCGATGCACTCACTACGAGGCATTGCATGACAAACTAAGCATACACCCAGCAAATAGACATGGCATAGAAGCTAGACATGGCAAGAACAACAACATAGCATGCACGGATCAACTACAACAACCTCGGCAAAATCGCTAAACATGTTAACAATCTGCCAGGAACATTTTATAGCAAAAGTAGAGCTCGATTGACTCAAGCTAGGGTGCTCCATAATTGAAAACAAAGACATGGATGGATATAGCACAACATTATCTACAAAACATCCTTATTGATCATGCTCAAAAGAGGCACGGATCACTAGGAAATAAAGATCACATTGAATTTCACTGTCACTGGTCATGCTCAAAAGAGGCATGCAAAGTAGCTTACTCAATGATGCTGATTTCAGGGACTTAGAATTTCACTGTCCTTACATATGGCATAAAAATAATGACAGGGCAAGGACAGTGAAATTCTAAGTCCCTGAAATCAGCATGATTGAGTAAGCTACTTTGCATGCTTGTGCTAGTCACCACAAAGATCATAAAAATACATGGCATACACCCCTGTAAAGATAACATGGCATTCTTCAAAACACATGTAGAGCTCAGGATCATAGCATGAACACATTAATCATGGCAAAAATGACAAAAGTGTATTTGCTGAAACAGATCTGAAACTATCACCACATAGCCCTCTTCCAACAGCATTTTGGACATCAAGATGAGGTCAAATGAAAATGATGCAATGAGATGAAATGATGTACTCATCGAGGTGAACATCTTGCTACACGCACGAATAGGAGCTACGATGAGAAAGTTATGGCATGTGGAAGAATGCAAAAATGCTAGGGTTAGGGACGAAAAAGTCAACCCCGAGATGATCCAGATCCAGATCTGGTCTTGCACGCGGCCCGAGGTTCGCCTGAAATCCTGTTCACCGGAGATGGTTCATCGGCCGGAGACGATGAAGAGGCGGGGAGGCGAGGTGGTGGTGCGGCCGTCGCCGGCGCGCGTCCATGGCGACGCGGGGCGGAGATCCGGGCGGCGAGGGGCGTGGCAGGGCGCCGGGCGGCGATGTCACCGGCGGGAAGGAGAGCTCGCCGGTGGGAGGCGGGCGGCAGCTCCGCACGGCAGTGTGGGCGGCGGGGAAGAGGCAGCGGGACATGGCAGCGACGGGGCACGGGATGGGCCGCGGGGGCTCCCCGCGGGCCTTCGCGGGCCGCGGCGTCGGCGGCGAAGTGGGGACTGGCCCAGGACACGTGGCACGGCTCGGTTGGCTGCGGGCAACGGCGGACATTGTCTGGCGCGGGCCGGACACGTCCGGTGCGCGGAGGAGCAGATTATCTATGGTTAGGGGTGGAGAGATCCGAAAATTTTCGGGGGAGGTCTAGTTTTATAGGTAGAGGGAGCTAGGAAGCTCCAAATGAGGTGCGGTTTGCGGCCACGTGATCGTGATCAAATGCTCTAGATGAGAGAAGGGTTTTAGGTGGGCTTGGGCCAGTTTGGAAGGGTGTTGGTCTGCAACACACATGAGGCCTCTTCGGTCCCTCGGTTAACCGTTGGAGTATCAAACGAAGTCCAAATGGCACGAAACTTGACAGGCGGTCTACCAGTAGTAAACCAAGGCCGCATGACAAGTATCAGTCCAATCCGAAAACGTTTAACACCCGCACACGAAAAAGAGGTAGAAAGGACCACCGGAGGACATAGGAGCGCCGGAATGCAAAACGGACAACGGGGAAAATGCTCGGATGCATGAGACGAACACGTATGCAAATGCAATGCACATGATGACATGATATGAGATGCATGACAAAGACAAAACACACGGAGACAAAAACCCAACAACGAGGAAATAGAATAAATTAGTGTCGAAAACGGCAAGAGTAGGAGTACAAATAAGGTAGGTTACATCCGGGGTGTTACAACACTCCACCACTACGACAGGATCTCGTCCCAAGATCTAGGACTGGAAAAACTTCGGGTACTCATAACGGAGGTGGTCCTCGCGTTCCCAGGTGGCTTCATGGTCGGAATGATGTGACCACTTGACTTTGAGGAATTTGATTGACTTGTTGCGAGTCTTGCGCTCAGCTTCTTCAAGAATAGCAACGGGGTGCTCACGATAAGACAGGTCTTCTTGGAGATCAATGTCTTCGAAGTTGACGGTGCGGTCAGGTGTCTTGAAGCACTTGTGAAGCTGAGAGACATGAAACACGTCGTGCATGTTTGCAAAGTTGGAGGGAAGCTCAAGTTGATAGGAGAGATCGCCTCTCTTGCTGACGATCTTGAAAGGACCCACGTATCTAGGGGCAAGCTTCCCTTTAATACCGAAGTGACGAGTACCTTTCATTGGAGAGACACGGAGGTAGACATGGTCTCCGATCTCGAAAGCCAAGTCACGAGGTCTGCTATCATAGTAACTCTTCTGGCGCGATTGCGCGGCTTTGAGATTATCACGAATGACTTTGCACATCTCTTCTGCCTCTGTGATCAAGTCATTTCCAAGAAGTTGACGTTCACCAATCTCTGACTAGTTAAGAGGAGTACGACAATTCCTGCCATAGAGAATTTCAAATGGGGCCTTGCCCGAACTCGCTTGGAAGCTGTTGTTGTAGGAGAACTCGGCATATGGAAGACAATCTTCGCACTTCACACCAAAAGAGATGACGCAAGCCCTGAGCATATCTTCAAGAATTTGATTTACTCGCTCGACTTGGCCACTAGTTTGAGGATGAAAAGTTGTGCTGAAGCGAATGTTGGTACCCATGGCCTTCTGAAAAGAATCCCAAAACTTCGAGGTGAAGATGCTACCACAATCTGAAGATAACAACTGTGGAATGCCGTGTAAGGAGACGATCCGGGAGGTATAGAGCTCTGCCAATTGAGCTGTTGTGATAGATTCTTTGATAGGAAGGAAATGAGCCACTTTAGTGAGTTTGTCGATGACAACGAAGATAGCATCATTGCCACGCTTGGACTTTGGAAATCCAGTCACGAAGTCCATCTCAATATGGTCAAACTTCCATTCTGGAATGGCAAGAGGTTGGAGGAGACCAACTGGTCGTTGGTGTTCTGCTTTCACTCTTCTGCAGACATCACATTCATTCATGAACTGCGCAATCTCACGCTTCATTCGAGTCCACCAATACGACTGCTTGAGGTCATGGTACATCCTTGTACTTCCAGGGTGGATAGAGAGGAGTGAATAGTGAGCCTCATTCATAATGACTTTACGAAGATCACCTTTAGGCACAACAATGCAATCCTCGAAGAAAAGAGTATCCTTGTCATCAAGACGATAGCACTTGTACTTGGGTTGACTCTTGGCAATCCCAATCTTCACCTTCTTCACCATATTATCAAGAAGTTGAGCCTCGCGAATCTGATCTTCCAAAGTAGGAGAGACTTGGAGGTTTGCAAGAAATCCTAGAGGAACAACTTGCAGATTGAGTTTGCGGAAAGCTTCACAAAGCTCGGGTTGGTAAGGCTTGAGAATCAAACTGTTGCAGTAAGCCTTTCTGCTCAATGCGTTAGCAATTACATTGGCCTTGCCTGGAGTATATTCGATACTCGGATTATACTCTTGAATCATTTCGACCAAATGAGTCTGCCTGAGGTTGAGGTTTGGCTTAGTGAAGATGTACTTGAGACTCTTGTGGTCAGTGAAGATGTCCACTTTTCTTCCCAATAAGAGATGTCTCCAAGTTAAAAGAGCATGCACAACTGCCGCCAACTCGAGGTCATGAGTGGGGTAGTTCTTTTCATTGGGCTTCAACTGGCAAGAGGTATAAGCCACAACTTTGTTCTCTTGCATCAACACTGCACCAAGACCTTGAAGGGAAGCATCACAGAAGACCTCGAACGGTTTGGATTCATCAGGAGGAGTAAGAACTGGAGCAGTGACTAACTTCTCTTTCAGGGTGTTGAAAGCGATTTCACATTCAGGCGACCAAACGTACTTCACATGCTTCTGGAGAAGGTTGGAAAGAGGCTTCGCGATCTTAGAGAAGTTCTCAATGAACCTTCGACAATAGCTTGCGAGCCCAAGGAAGTTGCGGAGTTGCTTCACGTTTTGAGGTGGTTCACAATTGCAGACACCTTCTCAGGATTAACCGCTATGCCCTTGGCAGAGATGATATGTTCAAGATAGAGAACCTCATCGAGCCAAAACTCGCACTTTGAAAACTTGGCATAGAACTGATGTTCTCTGAGCTTATCCAACACCAAACGCAAGTGCTTGGCATGATCTTCCTTGTTCTTGGAAAAGACCAAAATGTCATCGAGGTAGACCAAGATGAAGTAATTTTTGTAGGCGTTGAAGATGAAGTTCATCATGCGAGAGAATGTCGGAGGAGCGTTGACGAGGCCGAAAGACATGACAATGTATTCATATGAACCATAGCTTGTTCTGAATGCTGTCTTAGGGATATCTTGCTCACGAATGCGAATCTGATGATAGCCCATATGGAGATCAAGCTTGGAGAATACTTGAGCACCTTTGAGTTGTTCAAACATCTCGTTGATGTTGGGAAGTGGGTACTTGTTCTTTATGGTCTTCTTGTTCAATGGACGGTAGTCAACACAAAGTCAGTCCGTTCCATCCTTCTTCTTCACAAAAAGAACGACACAACCCCACGGAGAAGAACTAGGACGGATGAGACCCATTCGCTCTTGAATATCGAGTTGCTTCTTCAGCTCCTTCAACTCTTCAGGTCCAAGCTTGTAAGGATGTTTGCAAACAGGTTCCGTGCCAGGCTCAAGATCGATGACAAATTCAACTGGCCGGTGCGGAGGCATTCCTGGAAGCTCTTCTGGAAAGACGTCTTGATATTCACAAATGACTGGAATTTGAGAGATGGCATCCAGCTCGCCCTTCTCATTGAGAGAAAACAGACGGATGGTATTATCACGAGCAGCAAAGACGATTACATCCTCAGATGAATGTGTTAATTGAATCTGCCTGGCTGCACAATCAAGCTGAGCCTTGTGCTTAGAAAGCCATTCCATTCCGAGAATAAGATCAATATCTGAGTTGCCAAGGACCATTGGAGAAGCCAGAAACTTGAAATCACCCATCATGATAGAAATATCCGGGACCATCATGCTAGAACTCAAACGCTTAGCGGGAGAAACAACTTGCAATGCTTTAGGTAATGCCTTAGTGCCAAAGTTGTGCTCTGATGCAAATGGGAATGACATGAAAGAATGTGATGCACCAGAGTTAAAAAGAACTTTTGCTGGAATATCGTTAACAGGAAGGTTACCCATGATGACATCTGACGAGTCCTCTGCCTGAGCTGCATTCATCATGTTGACCTTGGCGTGCTTGGGGTTATGCTTAACCACTGCATTGCTAGCAGAACTCACAGGAGGAGGAGGAGGAGGAAGACGCCTCTGATTGAAACATTTGTTCGCATAGTGACCCTTTTGCTGACACTTGTTGCACGTGACCTCCGAGAGCGGACGGTGATACAAAGCACTTGATCTTGGAGCTTGAGACGAAGTCTTATTATGAAAGCCTGGGTTGGGTGGGTGGGAAGATCCACTGCCACCTTTGCTCTTCTGCTGATAAGGCTGACGGAATGGAGGAGGAGGCAGCCAATACTTTTGCTGCTTAGCCACTGTAGTTGAGGAAGACAGAGTTGCATCTCTGACTCACTTCTTGGAAGCATCGCACTTGAGTTGAGCAGTCTCTTGCTTCATTGCCATGTTGTAGAACTCATCGTACTTTGTCGGCTCAAAAAGGACGAGAGCTAGTTGACGATCTTCTCTGAGACCACCCCTGAACTGATAAATCATGCTCTTCTCATCAGGGACGTCCTGCTTGGCGAAACGAGCGAGCCTCTGGAACAGAATGTTATAATGGTAAACAGACAAGCTGCCTACGGGGCCATGAAAGGATCGAGAAGAGGTGTCTAGAGGGGGGTGATTAGACACTAAGTGCCAAAAGTTGTAGTTTTTAATATTCTTAAGTTTAAGTGGAGTTTAAGCACAAGTTTAACAAACACAATACATATCAAGCAAGCATGCAATGAGTATATGAGCAGCGGAAAGTAAAGCATGCAACTTGCAAGAATGTAAAGGGAAGGGTTTGGAGTATTCAAACACAATTTGAGACACGGATGTGTTTGTCGTGGTTCCGATAGGTGGTGCTATCGTACATCCACGTTGATGGAGACTTCAACCCACAGAGGGTAATGGTTGCGCGAGTCCACGGAGGGCTCCACCCATGAAGGGTCCATGAAGAAGCAACCTTGTCTATTCCATCACGGTCGTCGCCCACGAAGGACTTGCCTCACTAGCGGTAGATCTTCACGAAGTAGGCGATCTCCTTGCCCTTAGAAACACCTTGGTTCAACTCCACAATCTTGTTGGAGGCTCCCAAGTGACACCTAGCCAATCTAGGAGACACCACTCTCCAAGAAGTAACAAATGGTGTGTTGATGATGAACTCCTTGCTCTTGTGCTTCAAATGATAGTCTCCCCAACACTCAACTCTCTCTCACAGGATTTGGATTTGTTGGAAAGAAGATTTGAGTGGAAAGCAACTTGGGGAAGGCTAGAGATCAAGATTCATATGGTTGGAATGGAATATCTTGACCTCAACACAAGTGTAGGTGGTTCTCTCTCAGAAAATGTGTATTGGAAGTGTAGGTATGTTCTGATGGCTCTCTCCACGAATGAAGAGTGGGTGTAGGGGTATATATAGCCTCCACACAAAATCTAACCGTTACACACAATTTGCCAAACTCGGTGGGACCGAATGGTTAAACTCGGTCGGACCGATTCAGCAAACCTAGTGACCGTTAGGATTTTCGGTGGGACTGAGATGCAACTCGGTAGGACCGATATGGTTAGGGTTAGGGCATAACGTAATCTCGATGTGACCGATTACACAAACTCGGTGGGACCGATTTTGATAATAAGCTAACTAGAGAGTTGATCAGGTAAACTCGGTGGGGCCGATTCGCTCATCTCGGTGAGACCGAAATGTTACAAAAGGGAAACAGAGAGTTTACATTGCAATCTCGGTGGGACCGATCGCTCATCTCGGTAAGACCGAAATGTTACGAAGGGAAACAGAGAGATTACAATCCCATCTCGGTGAGACCGAGATCCCTATCGGTGAGACCGATTTGCCTAGGGTTTGTGGCAGTGGCTATGACATTTGAAACTCGGTGGCGCCGAATAGAAAGAATCGGTGGGAACGAGTTTGACTTTTGGTTTAGGTCATATGTGGATGTGGGAAGGTAGTTGAGGGTTTTGGAGCATATCACTAAGCACTTGAGCAAGCAAGCCATTAAGCAACACCTCATCCCCTCTTGATAGTATTGGCTTTTCCTATAGACTCAATGTGATCTTGGATCACTAAAATAGAAAATGTAGAGTCTTGATCTTGAAGCTTGAGCCAATCCTTTGTCCTTAGCATCTTGAAAGGGTTCCACATCCTCTAGTCCATGCCACTCCATTGTTGAACTTATCTGAAACATACTAGGTAAAAGTGTTAGTCCAACAAGAGATATGTTGACATTAATTACCAAAACCACCCAGGGAGCACTTGTGCTTTCAATCTCCCCCTTTTTGGTAATTGATGACAACATACATCAAAGCTTTAGATAAAGATATAGAGAATAGCAAGTAAAGCTTTGGAAAGACATGTAACATGCATAGGCTCCCCCTACATGTATGCAATCATGTGAATATTGAATATAGGAGCATGTGAATGCGTAAACATGACAGAGTAAGCAATGTGTTACATGTATCTTGGCTATATGCATCAGAGCAAATGATGTGAATGTGAGAAATGTACCTTCATGCTCATGAGTCCTTCTTGCAAACAGTATGTACATCAGCAAGAACTTCTCATTCACATGACTGTGATGCATATACTTACCTTGTGGTCTTGAGTTGGCTTAGGATGGGATGAACCTGCGCAAACAAGGTTAAATAACACAGATACACCTACTGACCAGAGCAAGCAAGAGAAACCACAAGAGAACCAAGACTGGGATGACATGTAGAGTGAGTACTAAGTACCACATTGGATATAGACATGTCCCCAAAGGTAAAGATATGCAATAAAATCAGAGATTTCCTTCCCTTAGATGTCTTGCTCCCCCTGAATCTGCATGGGATATTGGGAGAAGATAGGGAACAGAAAATCAGAGCAACAAAAAGGAAACAACAGAGCTTGAGCTAAAGCAAGCAACCAAACATGTCTTTCCCCTCTTAAAGACATGTGACATCTCTCCTCTTGAACACCAAGCTGCATCTGGGGTCTTTGATGATATTACTTTCTCCTAGTTGAGAAACTCTCTCCCCCTGAGTATTCTCTCTTTCTCCCCCTATAGGAAGGATTAAGCTTTGATGTGATCTCCCTCTCCCCCTTTGACATCAATTTCCAAGAAGGGCTCTTCTGGACATGTGATACAAATGGGTTGGTCCTTGAGTCACAGAGCAAAGCAGCATGTCTAATATGATGCTGGTAGAGGACAAGAATCATTGAGTGGAGCTGGAGCAAACAGAAATCAGGAATAAGTGGCAAGTTGGTTTTCCTGTGATGGAATTGATGACTCCGAGTTGTGTGCTTCGGTTGCACCGAAAGATTTCAGTTGGGCCGAAGAGAACAAATCGGTGTGACCGAGTTCATTAGAGTGAAACCACTTGTCACCTCAGCTCACTAGACAAGTAAGATCTCACAAGGATATGCAAGGAATTTACTGAAAGATTTGCAATGAATTGGATGCAGAAAATGCAGAACAAAAAAGGAAAAAAAAGAAACTAAAAGTTCTAGATGAAGTTTTTTTGAAAGGGGAAACAAATATGCAAATGCAAAAGCACAGAGAAGCACTAGAGAACTTCATCTAGAAATGGTCGGCAACAAAGTCACCTATGTTAGAGTATATTGACTTAGGAGTCAAGTGAGAGCACTTGATCATAGGTCATACTCATCGTTTAAGCTCAAAATGGGGTTACCATTTTTCGTTTAAGCATATTGATGTATTCACATCTTGTCGAGTTGCTTTGGCTCATGACTTGGAGTAAAGCTTCTCTAAGATGGAATAACATACCTTTGGTGGTGGTGTTGATCTTGATCATGTAGTTGATCTTGTGTGGGTTGCTCAAGGTTGATGTAATTCATCAAGAGTCGGGAGCACCACTTGGAATTTGAGTTCATCTACCTACATGGGTTAGCTTTGCAAGGAAGAGCACTTGTGTATCCAAAATGACAATCATGAGACTCAACATAGAATTTGCCAAAGGATATGTTTGAATGGTTTTGTGCTTCCTTGTCTTCAACCACCATTGTGTAGAGACTTGGTGATGTAGAAATTGCTCAAGATGTGAGTGAGTTGCAATCTCATAGATTTAGATTCAACCAAGTACCTACATGGGTTAGATAACATGCAAGGTACAAATATATCCAAGACATATGAATAGCATCATAAGAGAAATATCGAGGATTAGTCATAGGCTCATGCCCCGCATGTATCAAATGGAGTTCCTACTCCAAGTTTGAAGCATCAATGATGTTCAATTCACCTCTCAACCTGCAAAACACTTTCTCATCAAGTGGTTTAGTGAATATATCCGCCAATTGCTTATCGGTGCGAACATGCTTAAGGTTAATGTCCCCTTTTGCAACATGATCTCGAATGAAATGATGACGAACTTCAATATGCTTAGTTCGAGAATGTTGCACGGGATTGTGAGCAATCTTAATAGCACTTTCATTGTCACATAGCAATGGAACATGTTTCACATATATCCCATAATCTTTAAGAGTTTGGGTCATCCAAAGTAATTGAGCACAACATGAACCAGCGGCAATGTATTCCGCTTCGGCGGTGGATAAGGATACCGAGTTTTGTTTCTTGGAAGACCAAGACACAAGAGATCTACCAAGGAATTGACAAGTACCCGAAGTGGATTTTCTATCAACCTTGTCTCCGGCATAGTCCGAATCGGAGTAGCCAACAAGATCAAAAGAGGACCTCTTAGGATACCAAATGCCAAAATTTGGTGTATGGATTAGGTATCTCACTATCCTTTTCACAGCCTTAAGATGACACTCTTTAGGAGCAGCTTGATATCGTGCACACATGCACACACTTAGCATAATATCGGGACGAGAGGCACATAGATATAACAATGAACCAATCATAGAGCGATAAACCTTTTGATCAACCGGTTCACCATCTTTGGTCAAATCAAGATGTCCACTAGTAGGCATGGGTGTAGTCATACCTTTGCATTCTTGCATATTGAACTTCTTGAATAAGTCCTTGGTGTACTTCGTTTGAGAGACAAAGGTACCTTCCTTAGTTTGCTTGATTTGCAAACCGAGAAAGAATTTGAGTTCACTCATCATAGACATCTCATACTTCTCACTAAAATGAGGGTTAGTTGAACCAAATATGATATCATCAACATAAATTTGGCACACAAATAGTTCTCCATTAACCCTTTTAGTATAAAGAGTAGAATCAACTTTACCAATTTCAAAGCCTTTTTCAATAAGGAACTTGGTCAAGCATTTATACCATGCTCTAGGAGCTTGTTTAAGACCATAAAGGGCTTTGTGAAGTTTGTAAACATGATTAGGTTTCTTAGGATTTACGAAGCTGGGAGGTTTCTTAACATAAACTTCTTCCTCAATTTTGCCATTTAGAAAAGCACTTTTAATGTCCATTTGGTACAAGGTGATATCATGGTGATTAGCATAAGCAAGTAAGATGCGAATGGAGTCAAGTCTAGCAACGGGAGCATATGTCTCACCATAGTCCATACCTTCAACTTGTGTGTAGCCTTGGGCGACGAGCTATGCTTTGTTGCGAACCACTTGTCCATCTTCATCTTGCCTGTTGCGAAACACCCATTTGGTACCAATGATGTTGTGGTTATTGTCGGGCTTCTCGACCAATGTCCACACTTGATTTCTCTCAAAGTTGTGTAGCTCTTCATGCATAGCGTTTATCCAGTCCGAATCCTCCAATGCTTCTTCAACCTTCATAGGTTCAATGCTAGAGATGAATGAGTAATGTTCACAAAAGTTAGCTAAACGAGTTTTAGAGTGAGTGATTCTCCCGGTTTGGATATCATTGTAGATTTGCTCGACGGGATGATCCTTAGCAATTCTTGCTCGAAATCGTGAAAGATTTTGCTTGGGTCGGGGTGGAACATCCTCTTCATCTTGTGCTTCTTCTTGGCCTTCTGCATTGTTGACGTTGCTGTTCTCTTGTCGTGGTGGAGAAGGAGGTTGTTGATGTTCATCTTGGTGCGCTTCCTCGTTTTCTTCATCTTGGCGTGTCCCACTTGTGGATGCTTCCGTATCAACTCTTGGTTCACCTTGTCGTGAGGTAGAAGCTTCCACTTGGATGGACGAGGTACTCTCCTTCACTTCCGTTGGACGAATCTTGCCAATGGACAAGTCTTGAATTGCTTCCAAAGGGTCTTTGTCTCCTGCATCAATTGGCAATTGCTCTACTTGCGAGCCGTTAGATTCATCAAATTTCACATCTACCGTCTCTTCAACCTTTCGGGTGAAATTGTTGTAGACACGGTAAGTGTGAGAGTTTGAGCCATAACCAAGTAGGAAACCTTCATGAGATTTAGGAGCAAATTTAGAACGACGATGCTTATCAAGAATGTAGCACTTTGAGCCGAATACTCGAAAGTATCCAACTTGGGGTTTGTTACCGTGAGAGCTCGTATGCCGTCTTGCGAGTAGCTTGTGAGATACAAGCGATTGTTGCATGACAAGCTGTCTCAACGCTTCCGCCCAAAAGTGCTTTGGCATTTTGTACTCATCAAGCATCGTTCTTGCCATTTCGATAAGAGTCCGGTTCTTCCTTTCAACAACTCCATTTTGTTGAGGTGTGTACGTAGCCGAGAACTCGTGTGAAATCCCTTCTTCGTCAAGAAAGGTGTCCACATTTGCGTTTTTGAACTCTATTCTGTTGTCGCTCCGAACCTTCTTGATCTTCACGTCAAACTGATTTTGGGCCTTCCTAGCGAAGTTTTTGAAGATCTTTTGGACCTGCGATTTGTCATCAAGAAAGAACACCCACATAAATCTTGAAAAATCATCAACTATGACTAGACCAAATGAGTTACCACCGAGACTCTTGTAGGCATTTGGACCAAAGAGATCCATGTGAGGTAGCTCGAGTGGTCTTCTTGTGGTCATGATGTTCTTCGCACGGTGACTTCCTCCAACTTGTTTCCCTACTTGACAAGCACTACAAAGTCTATCCTTGTCAAATATGACATCTTTTATTCCAAGGATATGATCACCTTTAATAAGCTTATCAAGATTTCTCATACCAACATGACCTAGTCTTCTATGCCACAACCAGCCTTTAGAAGATTTGGTAATTAAGCAAGTTCTAGGTTGAGCCTTTTTAGTGAAATCAACAATGTAAAGATCTCCTCTATGTATACCGGTAAAGAACATTTTATGATTGTCTCTACGAAACACTTGGCAATCTACTTCAGTGAATAAGACATTGAAACCGAAATCCGCAAGTCTAGAAACTGAAAGTAAATTGTATCCAAGGGATTCAATGAGCATGACATTTTGTATGGAGCTATCATGTGAGATGGCCACCTTACCAAGGCCAACCACCTTACCCTTTGAATTATCACCAAAAGTGACATATTTTCGAGGGCCGTCGTTTTCAGCAAGCTCACGGAACATATCTTTATCTCCGGTCATATGATCAGTACATCCACTATCAAGGACCCATTCCTTTCCTCCAGCCATGTAGCCGTGAAGATTTGCCATAAGACCAAAGTGTCTCATCGCATCAACGAGATCATAGTCACTATCATCATCATCATCCTCCTCATCCGAGTATTCATGTTCAACATCATCTTGTGATTGATCAATTCCTAGAGAGGGCAATTCATTAGATAAATGATCATTTCTATAGTTATCTTTATGAATTCTAATAGCTCTAGAAATGATATTGCTAATGATTCCAACATCTCCTTTGGCACTCGTAAGATTAGTAAGCTCAAATAAGCAGTCACCAAATTTGGGATCATTGGAACTCATCTTAATCAAAGCAATAGACTTATGGAGGATTTCATCTAGATCTTTCAAGGAGTAATTAGGAAAGAGTTCCTCAAGAAATTTCCATATGGTGTAGGCACACTTAAGAGTCGGCAAACATCCAATCAAGTTTCTAGGCAAGCCTCTAGTGATAAGATTAACAGTTCTAAGATTGCGAATCATGTCAATTGATTCATCAAGGGTAGGATGCATGGGATCAACATGAGGTGCACAAGGGCTAGAAATATACTTGTTCAAGTGATATTCATTAAAAATCTCAAGCATTTCATTTTTCCACTCATGAAAATACTCTCCATCAAGAATAGGCACTCTATGTCTAAGACTCCCCAAAGTAGACACATCCATCTTCCTCCAATGGTGTTTAAACCAAGGGAATGGAGACCAAAGCTCTGATACCAATTGAAAGGATCGAGAAGAGGTGTCTAGAGGGGGGTGATTAGACACTAAGTGCCAAAAGTTGCAGTTTTTAATATTCTTAGGTTTAAGTGGAGTTTAAGCACAAGTTTAACAAACACAATACATATCAAGCAAGCATGCAATGAGTATATGAGCAGCGGAAAGTAAAGCATGCAAATTGAAAGAATGTAAAGGGCAGGGTTTGGAGTATTCAAACGCAATTTGAGACACGGATGTTTTTGTCGTGGTTCTGATAGGTGGTGCTATCGTACATCCACGTTGATGGAGACTTCAACCCACGGAGGGTAACGGTTGCGCGAGTCCACGGAGGGCTCCACCCATGAAGGGTCAACGAAGAAGCAACCTTGTCTATTCCATCACGGCCGTCACCCACGAAGGACTTGCCTCACTAGCGGTAGATCTTCACGAAGTAGGCGATCTCCTTGCCCTTACAAACTCCTTGGTTCAACTCCACAATCTTGTTGGCGGCTCCCAAGTGACACCTAGCCAATCTAGGAGACACCACTCTCCAAGAAGTAACAAATGGCGTGTTCATGATGAACTCCTTGCTCTTGTGCTTCAAAAGATAGTCTCCCCAACACTCAACTCTCTCTCACAGGATTTGGATTTGGTGGAAAGAAGATTTGAGTGGAAAGCAACTTGGGGAAGGCTAGAGATCAAGATTCATATGGTTGGAATGGAATATCTTGACCTCAACACAAGTGTAGATGGTTCTCTCTCAGAAAATTTGTATTGGAAGTGTAGGTATGTTCTGATGGCTCTCTCCATGAATGAAGAGTGGGTGTAGGGGTATATATAGCCTCCACACAAAATCTAACCGTTACACACAATTTTCCAAACTCGGTGGGACAGAATGGTTAAACTCGGTCGGACCGATTCAGCAAACCTAGTGACCGTTAGGATTTTTGGTGGGACTGAGATGCAACTCGGTAGGACCGATATGGTTAGGGTTAGGGCATAACGTAATCTCGGTGTGACCAATTACACAAACTCGGTAGGACCGTTTTTGGTAATAAGCTAACCAGAGAGTTGGTCAGGTAAACTCGGTGGGACCAATTCGCTCATCTCGGTGAGACCGAAATGTTACAAAAGGGAAACAGAGAGTTTACATTGCAATCTCGGTGGGACCGATCGCTCATCTCGGTAAGACCGAAACGTTAGGGAGGGAAACAGAGAGATTACAATCCCATCTCGGTGAGACCGAGATCCCTATCGGTGAGACTGATTTGCCTAGGGTTTGTGGCAGTGGCTATGACATTTGAAACTCGGTGGCGCTGGATAGAAAGAATCGGTGGGGCCGAGTTTGACTTTTGGTTTAGGTCATATGTGGATGTGGGAAGGTAGTTGAGGGTTTTGGAGCATATCACTAAGCACTTGGAGCAAGCAAGGCATTAAGCAACACCTCATCCCCTCTTGATAGTATTGGCTTTTCCTATAGACTCAATGTGATCTTGGAACACTAAAATAGAAAATGTAGAGTCTTGATCTTGAAGCTTGAGCCAATCCTTTGTCCTTAGCATCTTGAAAGGGTTCCACATCATCTAGTCCATGCCACTCCATTGTTGAACTTATCTGAAACATACTAGGTAAAAGTGTTAGTCCAACAAGAGATATGTTGACATTAATTACCAAAACTACCTAGGGAGCACTTGTGCTTTCAGGCCACCTCGGGGAAACTTGAGGGTTGGTTTTACTCGTGGCTAGTCTCATCTGAGTGTGCCCTGAGAACGAGATATGTGCAGCTCCTATCGGTATTTGTCGGCACATTCGGGCGGTGTTGCTGGACTTGTTTTACCATTGTCGAGGATGTCTTGTAACCGGGATGCCGAGTCTGATCGGATTGTCTTGGGAGAAGGAATATCCTTTGTTGACCGTGAGAGCTTGTGATGGGCTAAGTTGGGACTCCCTTGAAGGGATTTAAACTTTCGAATGCCGTGCCCGTGGTTATGGGTAGATGGGAATTTGTTAATGTCCGGTTGTAGATAACCTGAAACTTAACTTAATTAAAATGCATCAACCGCGTGTGTAACCATGATGGTCTCTTCTCAGTGGAGTCCGGGAAGTGAACACGGTGTTGGAGTAATGTTTGACGTAGGTTGTTCTAGGATCACTTCTTGATCATAGTTGTTCGACCGTGCTTTTATCTCCTCTTCTCGCTCTCATTTGCGTATGTTAGCCACCATATATGCTAGTTGCTTGCTGCAGCTCCACATCATACCTTTACCTTACCTATAACCTTAAATAGTCTTGATCGCGAGGGTGTGAGATTGTTGAGTCCCCGTGACTCACAGATTACTTCCAAAACCAGATGCAGGGACCGATGATGCCGCTCTTGATGATATGACCGAGCTCAAGTGGGAGTTCGATGAAGACTCTCGTTGTTACTACGTGTCTTTCCCAGATGATCAGTAGTGGTGCCCAGTTGGGGCGATCGGGGACTTTGTCGCATTTGGGGGTTGATCTTTATTTTGGTTCCGTAGTCGGACCTTGAGTTTATTGGATGAATGTAATGACTTATTTATGTATTTGTGTGACATGGCGAGTGTAAGCCAACTATGTAAGCCAACATGACAAATCCTAATCTCGATCTATGCCAACCCAACAAACACCTTCGGAGACACCTGTAGAGCATCTTTATAATCACCCAGTTACGTTGTGACATTTGATAGCACACAAGGTGTTCCTCCGGTATTCGGGAGTTGCATAATCTCATAGTCAGAGGAATATGTATAAGTCATGAAGAAAGCAATAGCAATAAAACTTAACAATTATTATGCTAGGCTAACGGATGGGTCTTGCCCATCACATCATTCTCCTAATGATGTGATCCCGTTCATCAAATGACAACACATGTCTATGGTTAGGAAACTTAACCATCTTTGATTAACGAAATAGTCTAGTAGAGGCTTACTAGGGACACTGTGTTTTATCTATGTATCCACACATGTATTAAGTTTCCGGTTAGTAAAATTCTAGCATGAATAATAAACATTTATCATGATATAAGGAAATATAAATAACAAATTTTTATTGCCTCTAGGTAATATTTCCTTCAGTCTCCCACTTCCACTCGAGTCAATAATCAAGTTCACTTCGCCATGTGATTTAACACCAATAGTTCACATCACCATGTGACCAACACCCGAAGGTTTTACTAGAGTCAATAATGTAGTTCATATCTCCTTGTGATTAACACCCAAAGAGTACTAAGGTGTGACCATGTTTCGCTTTTGAGAGAAGTTTAGTCAAAGGGTCTGCCACATTTAGATCCGTATTTATTTTGCAAATTTCTATGTCTACAATGCTCTGCATGGAGCTACTCTAGCTAATTGCTCCCACTTTTAATATGTATCCAGATTAAGACTCAGAGTCATCAAGATCAGTGTTAAAGCTTGCATCGACGTAACTCTTTAGGATGAACTCTTTATCACCTCCATAACCGAGAGATATTTCCTTAGTCCTCTAAGGATAATTTTGACTGTTGTCCAGTTGTAACACCCTCGATGCGACTATATCTCCCACGTGTCGAGGCACGACTTAGAGGCATAATCGCATTGAAGGCATATGTCGCAAGTTAGGCAATCTTCACAACATCCCATGTAATATAGATAATAAAAGGGGAGATAACATAGTTGGCTTACACTCGCCACGTCAATCAAGTACATAAATAACATTACATCATCCAAACACTCATGGCCCGACTACGACGCCAAAATAAAAGATAACCCAACATGCGACACGGTCCCGATCACCCCCAACAGGGCACCACTACTGATCATCAGGAAAGGAAACATAGTATCGTTGAGAGTCCTCGTCGAACTCCCACTTGAGCTTGAGCGCGTCACCTGGAGCAGAATCATCATGCCCTGCATCTGGTTTAATAGTAATCTGTGAGCCACAGGGACTCAGCAATCTCGCACCCTCGCGATCAAGACTATTTAAGCTTATAGGTAAGGCAAGGTTAAAATATATGTGGAGCTGCAGCAAGCGACTAGCATATATGGTGGCTATCCTGATCGCAAAAGAGAGAGGGAAGAGAAGGCAAAGCGCGAGCGAGAAACTAGAGGACAACCTGCACAGACATTAATCCAACACCGTGTCCACTTCCCGGACTCCGCCGAGAAGAGGCCATCACGGTAACTCACACGGTCGATTCATTTTAATTAAGTTAAGGTTCAAGTTATCTACAACCGGACATTAACAAATTCCCATCTGCCCATAACCGCGGGCACGGCTTTGGAAAGTTAAAATCCCTGCAGGGGAGTCCCAACTTAGCCCATGACAAGCTCTCACGGTCAATGAAGGAATAGACCTCCTCCCGAGACGTTCCGATCAGACTCGGTATCTCGGTTCTTCAAGACACTTTGACAGGTTAAAACAAATCCAGCAACACCGCCCGAATGTGCCGACAAATCCCAATAGGAGCTGCACATATCTCTTTCTCAGGGCACACTCAGATTGTCTAAACTTCCGGTAGGCCGGCCCAGAGTTGCCCCTGGTAGCCACCGGCGGCTGACGAGTTGGACCAACACTCAAAGGAGCACTGGCCGGGGGGGTTTAAAATAAGATGACCCTCGGGCTCCGGAAACCCAAGGGAAAAGGGGCTAGGTGGCAAATGGTAAAACCAAGGTTGGGCATTGCTGGAAAAGCTTTAATCAAGGCGAACTATCAAGGGGTTCCCATTATAACCCAACCGCGTAAGGAACGCAAAATCCGGGAACATAACACCGATATGACGGAAAGTAGGGTGGCAAGAGTGGAACAAAACACTAGGCAGGAGGCTGAGCCTTCCACCCTTTACCAAGTATATAGATGCATAAAGATAACATGGCAATATAATGATATCCCAACAAGTAAATAAATGTTCCAACAAGGAACGGCCTCCAATCTTCACCTGCAACTAGCAACGCTATAAGAGGGGCTGAGCAAAGCGGTAACATAGCCAATCAACGGTTTGCTAGGACATGGTGGGTTAGAGGTTTGAAATGGCAATTTGGGAGGCTTGAAAGCAAGTGGTAGGCATCGTAGCATTGGCATAGCAAAAGAGCGAGCATCTAGCAAAGCAAAGATAGTAGTGATTTCGAGGGTATGATCATCTTGCCTGCAAAGTTGTCAGAGTTGACTAGATCCTCGAAAGCAAACTCAACGGGCTCCTCGTTAGCAAACTCGTCTCACGGCTCTACCCAAACAAGACAAACAAGCAACAAGGACACAATCAACCACGTGCAAGGATCAAACATATGATGCAAACATGGAATGCTATGCGGGATGCGATGCGGGATGCATATGCAAGATTTGACAAGGAATGCATGAACCTGGCCTCAACTTGGGAATCCAAGTGTGCTAATGGAAAGATGAGATGAAATCGCTTGAAAACGATATAAAGAACGCCGGAATTGGAGTTACGGTTTGGAAATGGCAAGCAATTCAAATATGGCCACGTTCTGCGATTTACAGCAAGTAGCCATCTAAATGCAACAAGATGAACATGCTACAACACCCAAACATGGCATAAAAATACATGGCAGGGATGCATTCATGATGCTTAACAAAAGTCTAGCACTGAGCTACAGCCAATTCATCCATTAACAGGTTCAAAAAAGCATGGCAATAATGCATATGGTAAACAGATTAGTGAAATTAACACTTGTCTAGAATCTCAGATCAGGTAGCACTCTTCGGAGCATGAAAACTCTATGCTACAGGACCTGAACATGGCAAAGTAAAGCATGGCATGGAGCTACTCAAAGAGCTTAACAAAAGTCCCTTAGTGACCTTGAGCCAAAAGGGATCAGAAAACACATTTGCAAGCATGTGAACATGGCAAAAACATAATCAGTACTCAGACTTAGTGAAAACTGGAGCATGCTGAAAACAGATATCAAGTAGGCATGTTTACGAGCTCGATGCACTCACTACGGAGCAATTCATGACAATATAAGCATACATCCATCAAGAATACACAAAATGCAAGATAGACATGGCAAGAACAATAGCATAGCATGCACGGATCAACTACAACATCGTCGGCAAAATCGCTAACAAGTAGACAATCTGCCTAGATTCACGAAGTAGCAAAAGTAGAGCTCGATTGACTCAAGCTAGGGTGCTCCATAATTGCAAAAAAAGACATGGATGGATATAGAACTACAAGATTAACAGAACATCCTTGCTTATCATCCTCAAAAGATGCACGGATCACTAGGAAACAACATGAACATATGGCATCATGAGATAAACAGCTCAAGGACTTAGTGGAAATGCTAAGTCCCTGAAATCAGCATTACCAAGAGCCTCACTTTGCAAACTCGTGCTAGTCACCACACACATCACAAAAATACATAGGTTGCACCTCTAGAAAGATGGCAAAACCCTTAACAAAACATATGTAGAGCTCATGGGCATATCATGCACACAATAATCATGGCAAAAATGACAAATATCTAAATGAAGCAGCAGATCTGGCAATTATCTCAAGTAGCCCTCTTCTAACAGAATTTCGGGCATCAACATGATCTCAAATGAAAATGATGCAATGGAATGAAATGATGTTCTCTCTGAGACGAACATTTTGATATGCTATATGCCCAAAACGGAGTTACGGATGCAAAGTTACGATGCGATGAACAGGAGCATATGAACTAGGGTTTCGGGAGAAAGTCAACCACGCCTGGATCTGGATCTGGGATCACTGTAGCATCACGCGAACTGAGGATCGTCGGAAATGGCGATGGGGCCGCCGGAGTTGGCGAGGAAGCGGCGGGGAGGCGCTCCCGGGCCGGATCTCGTCGGATCCGGCCGCCGGGGAGCCGGAGTGGCGGCTGGGCGGCGCTCCGCGGCGAGGTGAGGCGGCGAGGGGGCTCCGGCCGGCGCGGGCACGG